>NW_027488367.1:34955000-35246177 GCF_051014445.1 Colletes latitarsis
TTTCGCGTTTGAATCACGTAGTAATGTGGTAACACACTGAAGCAGTCAATTAAACCTTGTTTCGATCAATATTTCAGAGGATAACACCGGTTAAGTCTGGGTTAGGTCTGGGAAATGCGCGCATCTGGCTTATACTTTCGCCTTCTTCGCATACTTGTTGGCCAGATCCTGGGGTTTTTCCGTGTTTGAATCACGTAGTAATGTGGTAACACACTGAAGCAGTCAATTAAACTTGGTTTCGATCAATATTTCAGAGGATAACACCGGTTAGGTCTGGGTTAGGTCTGGGTTATGCCCGCATTTGGCTCATGATTTTGCCTTCTTCGCATACTTGTTGGCCAGATCCTGGGTTTTTTTCGCGTTTGAATCACGTAGTAATGTGGTAATACACTGAAGCAGTCAATTAAACCTGGTTTCGATCAATATTTTAGAGGATAACACCGGTTAGGTCTGGGTTAGATCTGGGTTATGCCCGCATCTGGCTCATGATTTTGCCTTCTTCGCATACTTGTTGGCCAGATCCTGGGTTTTTTCCGTGTTTGAAACACGTAGTAATGTTGTACCACACTGAGGCAGTCAATTAAACCCGGATTCGGACAGTATTTTAGAGGATAACACCGGTTAGGTCTGGGTTAGGTCTGGGTTATGCCCGCATCTGGCTCATGATTTTGCCTTCTTCGCATACTTGTTGGCCAGATCCTGGGTTTTTTTCGTGTTTGAATCATGTAGTAATGTGGTAACACACTGAAGCAGTCAATTAAACCTGGTTTCGATCAATATTTTAGAGGATAACACCGGTTAGGTCTGGGTTAGGTCTGGGTTATGCCCGCATCTGGCTCATGAATTTGACTTCTTCGCATACTTGTTGGCCAGATCCTGGGTTTTTTTCGTGTTTGAATCACGTAGTAATGTGGTAATACACTGAAGCAGTCAATAGAACCTGGTTTCGATCAATATTTTAGAGGATAACACCGGTAAGGTCTGGGTTAGGTCTGGGTTATGCCCGCATCTGGCTCATGATTTTGCCTTCTTCGCATACTTGTTGGCCAGATCCTGGGGTTTTTTCGTGTTTGAATCACGTAGTAATGTGGTAACACACTGAAGCAGTCAATTAAACCTTGTTTCGATCAATATTTTAGAGGATAACACCGGTTAGGTCTGGGATAGGTCCGGGATATGCCCGCATCTGGCTCATGATTTTGCCTTCTTCGCATACTTGTTGGCCAGATCCTGGGTTTTTTTCGTGTTTGAATCACGTAGTAATGTGGTAACACACTGAAGCAGTCAATTAAACCTGGTTTCGATCAATATTTTAGAGGATAACACCGGTTAGGTCTGGGTTAGGTCTGGGATTTGCGCGCATCTGGCTTATACTTTCGCCTTTTTCGCAAACTTGTTGGCCAGATCCTGGGTATTTTCCGTGTTTGAAACACGTAGTAATGTGGTAACACACTGAAGCAGTCAATTAAACCTGGTTTCGATCAATATTTTAGAGGATAACACCGGTTAGGTCTGGGATAGGTCTGGGTTATGCCCGCATCTGGCTCATGATTTTGCCTTCTTCGCATACTTGTTGGCCAGATCCTGGGGTTTTTTCGTGTTTGAATCACGTAGTAATGTGGTAACACACTGAAGCAGTCAATTAAACCTTGTTTCGATCAATATTTTAGAGGATAACACCGGTTAGGTCTGGGATAGGTCCGGGATATGCCCGCATCTGGCTCATGATTTTGCCTTCTTCGCATACTTGTTGGCCAGATCCTGGGTTTTTTTCGTGTTTGAATCACGTAGTAATGTGGTAACACACTGAAGCAGTCAATTAAACCTGGTTTCGATCAATATTTTAGAGGATAACACCGGTTAGGTCTGGGTTAGGTCTGGGATTTGCGCGCATCTGGCTTATACTTTCGCCTTTTTCGCAAACTTGTTGGCCAGATCCTGGGTATTTTCCGTGTTTGAAACACGTAGTAATGTGGTAACACACTGAAGCAGTCAATTAAACCTGGTTTCGATCAATATTTTAGAGGATAACACCGGTTAGGTCTGGGATAGGTCCGGGATATGCCCGCATCTGGCTCATGATTTTGCCTTCTTCGCATACTTGTTGGCCAGATCCTGGGTTTTTTTCGTGTTTGAATCATGTAGTAATGAGGTAACACACTGAAGCAGTCAATTAAACCTGGTTTCGATCAATATTTCAGAGGATAACACCGGTTAGGTCTGGGTTAGGTCTGGGTTATGCGCGCATTTGGCTTATACTTTCGCCTTTTTCGCATACATGTTGGCTAGATCCTGGGTTTTTTTCGGGTTTGAATAACGCAGTAATGTGGTACCACACTGAAGCAGTCAATTACACCTGGTTTCGATCAATATTTTAGAGGATAACGCCGGTTAGGTCTGGGTTAGGTCTGGGAAATGCGCGCATCTGGCTTATACTTTCGCCTTTTTCGCAAACTTGTTGGCCAGATACTGGGTTTCTTTCGTGTTTGAATCACGTAGTAATGTGGTAACACACTGAAGCAGTCAATTAAACCTGGTTTCGATCAATATTTTAGAGGATAACACCGGTTAGGTCTGGGTTAGGTCTGGGTTATGCCCGCATCTGGCTCATGATTCTGCCTTCTTCGCATACTTGTTGGCCAGATCCTGGGTTTTTTCCGTGTTTGAATCACGTAGTAATGTGGTAACACACTGAAGCAGTCAATTAAACCTGGTTTCGATCCATATTTCAGAGGATAACACCGTTTAGGTCTGGGATAGGTCCGGGAAATGCACGCATCTGGCTCATGATTTCGCCTTTTTCGCAAACTTGTTGGCCAGATCCTGGGTTTTTTCCGTGTTTGAATCACGTAGTAATGTGGTAATACACTGAAGCAGTCAATTAAACCTGGTTTCGATCAATATTTTAGAGGATAACACCGGTTAGGTCTGGGTTATGCCCGCATCTGGCTCATGATTTTGCCTTCTTCGCATACTTGTTGGCCAGATCCTGGGTTTTTTTCGTGTTTGAATCACGTAGTAATGTGGTAACACACTGAAGCAGTCAATTAAACCTGTTTGCGATCAATATTTTAGGGGATAACACCGGTTAGGTCTGGGTTAGGTCTGGGATATGCGCGCATCTGGCTTATACTTTCACCTTTTTCGCAAACTTGTTGGCAAGCTCCTGGGTTTTTTCCGTGTTTGAATCACGTAGTAATGTGGTAATACACTGAAGCAGTCAATTAAACCTGGTTTCGGTCAATATTTTAGAGGATAACACCGGTTAGGTCTGGGTTAGGTCCGGGAAATGCACGCATCTGGCTTATGATTTCGCCTTTTTCGCTAACTTGTTGGCCAGATCCTGGGTTTTTTCCGTGTTTGAATCACGTAGTAATGTGGTAATTCACTGAAGCAGTCAATTAAACCTGGCTTCGATCAATGTTTTAGAGGATAACACCGGTTAGGTCTGGGTAAGGTTTGGGTTATGCCCGCATCTGGCTCATGATTTTGCCTTCTTCGCATACTTGTTGGCCAGATCCTGGGTTTTTTTCGTGTTTGAATCACGTAGTAATGTGGTAGCACACTGAAGCAGTCAATTAAACCTGGTTTCGATCAATAGTTTAGAGGATAACACCGGTTAGGTCTGGGTTAGGTCTGAGTTATGCCCGCATCTGGCTCATGATTTTGCCATCTTCGCATACTTGTTGGCCAGATCCTGGGTTTTTTTCGTGTTTGAATCACGTAGTAATGTGGTAATTCACTGAAGCAGTCAATTAAACCTGGTTTCGATCAATATTTTAGAGGATAATACCGGTTAGGTCTGGGTTAGGTCTGGGATATGCGCGCATCTGGCTTACACTTTCGCCATTTTCGCAAACTTGTTGGCCAGATCCTGTGTTTTTTTCGTGTTTGAATCACGTAGTAATGTGGTAACACACTGAAGCAGTCAATTAAACCTTGTGTCGATCAATATTTCAGAGGATAACACCGGTTAGGTCTGGGTTAGGTCTGGGAAATGCGCGCATCTGGCTTATACTTTCGCCTTCTTCGCATACTTGTTGGCCAGATCCTGGGGTTTTTCCGTGTTTGAATCACGTAGTAATGTGGTAACACACTGAAGCAGTCAATTAAACCTGGTTTCGATCAATATTTCAGAGTATAACACCGGTTAGGTCTGGGTTAGGTCTGGGTTATGCCCGCATCTGGCTCATGATTTTGCCTCCTTCGCATACTTGTTGGCCAGATCCTGAGTTTTTTTCGTGTTTGAATCACGTAGTAATGTGGTAATACACTGAAGCAGTCAATTAAACCTGGTTTCGATCAATATTTTAGAGGATAACACCGGTTAGGTCTGGGTTAGATCTGGGTTATGCCCGCATCTGGCTCATGATTTTGCCTTCTTCGCATACTTGTTGGCCAGATCCTGGGTTTTTTCCGTGTTTGAAACACGTAGTAATGTTGTACCACACTGAGGCAGTCAATTAAACCTGGATTCGGACAGTATTTTAGAGGATAACACCGGTTAGGTCTGGGTAAGGTTTGGGTTATGCCCGCATCTGGCTCATGATTTTGCCTTCTTCGCATACTTGTTGGCCAGATCCTGGGTTTTTTTCGTGTTTGAATCACGTAGTAATGTGGTAACACACTGAAGCAGTCAATTAAACCTGGTTTCGATCAATAGTTTAGAGGATAACACCGGTTAGGTCTGGGTTAGGTCTGAGTTATGCCCGCATCTGGCTCATGATTTTGCCATCTTCGCATACTTGTTGGCCAGATCCTGGGTTTTTTTCGTGTTTGAATCACGTAGTAATGTGGTAATTCACTGAAGCAGTCAATTAAACCTGGTTTCGATCAATATTTCAGAGGATAACACCGGTTAGGTCTGGGTTAGGTCTGGGTTATGCCCGCATCTGGCTCATGATTTTGCCTTCTTCGCATACTTGTTGGCCAGATCCTGGGTTTTTTTCGTGTTTGAATCATGTAGTAATGTGGTAACACACTGAAGCAGTCAATTAAACCTGGTTTCGATCAATATTTTAGAGGATAACACCGGTTAGGTCTGGGTTAGGTCTGGGTTATGCCCGCATCTGGCTCATGATTTTGCCTTCTTCGCATACTTGTTGGCCAGATCCTGAGTTTTTTTCGTGTTTGAATCACGTAGTAATGTGGTAATACACTGAAGCAGTCAATTAAACCTGGTTTCGATCAATATTTTAGAGGATAACACCGGTTAGGTCTGGGTTAGATCTGGGTTATGCCCGCATCTGGCTCATGATTTTGCCTTCTTCGCATACTTGTTGGCCAGATCCTGGGTTTTTTCCGTGTTTGAAACACGTAGTAATGTTGTACCACACTGAGGCAGTCAATTAAACCTGGATTCGGACAGTATTTTAGAGGATAACACCGGTTAGGTCTGGGTAAGGTTTGGGTTATGCCCGCATCTGGCTCATGATTTTGCCTTCTTCGCATACTTGTTGGCCAGATCCTGGGTTTTTTTCGTGTTTGAATCACGTAGTAATGTGGTAACACACTGAAGCAGTCAATTAAACCTGGTTTCGATCAATAGTTTAGAGGATAACACCGGTTAGGTCTGGGTTAGGTCTGAGTTATGCCCGCATCTGGCTCATGATTTTGCCATCTTCGCATACTTGTTGGCCAGATCCTGGGTTTTTTTCGTGTTTGAATCACGTAGTAATGTGGTAATTCACTGAAGCAGTCAATTAAACCTGGTTTCGATCAATATTTCAGAGGATAACACCGGTTAGGTCTGGGTTAGGTCTGGGTTATGCCCGCATCTGGCTCATGATTTTGCCTTCTTCGCATACTTGTTGGCCAGATCCTGGGTTTTTTTCGTGTTTGAATCATGTAGTAATGTGGTAACACACTGAAGCAGTCAATTAAACCTGGTTTCGATCAATATTTTAGAGGATAACACCGGTTAGGTCTGGGATAGGTCCGGGATATGCCCGCATCAGCCTCATGATTTTGACTTCTTCGCATACTTGTTGGCCAGATCCTGGGTTTTTTTCGTGTTTGAATCACGTAGTAATGTGGTAATACACTGAAGCAGTCAATAGAACCTGGTTTCGATCAATATTTTAGAGGATAACACCGGTAAGGTCTGGGTTAGGTCTGGGTTATGCCAGCATCTGGCTCATGATTTTGCCTTCTTCGCATACTTGTTGGCCAGATCCTGGGGGTTTTTCGTCTTTGAATCACGTAGTAATGTGGTAGCACACTGAAGCAGTCAATTAAACCTGGTTTCGATCAATATTTTAGAGGATAACACCGGTTAGGTCTGGGTTAGGTCCGGGATATGCCCGCATCTGGCTCATGATTTTGCCTTCTTCGCATACTTGTCGGCCAGATCCTGGGTTTTTTTCGTGTTTGAATCACGTAGTAATGTGGTAACACACTGACGCAGTCAATTAAACCTGGTTTCGATCAATATTTTAGAGGATAACACCGGTAAGGTCTGGGTTAGGTCTGGGTTATGCCCGCATCTGGCTCATGATTTTGCCTTCTTCGCATACTTGTTGGCCAGATCCTGGGGTTTTTTCGTGTTTGAATCACGTAGTAATGTGGTAACACACTGAAGCAGTCAATTAAACCTTGTTTCGATCAATATTTTAGAGGATAACACCGGTTAGGTCTGGGATAGGTCCGGGATATGCCCGCATCTGGCTCATGATTTTGCCTTCTTCGCATACTTGTTGGCCAGATCCTGGGTTTTTTTCGTGTTTGAATCACGTAGTAATGTGGTAACACACTGAAGCAGTCAATTAAACCTGGTTTCGATCAATATTTTAGAGGATAACACCGGTTAGGTCTGGGTTAGGTCTGGGATTTGCGCGCATCTGGCTTATACTTTCGCCTTTTTCGCAAACTTGTTGGCCAGATCCTGGGTATTTTCCGTGTTTGAAACACGTAGTAATGTGGTAACACACTGAAGCAGTCAATTAAACCTGGTTTCGATCAATATTTTAGAGGATAACACCGGTTAGGTCTGGGATAGGTCCGGGATATGCCCGCATCTGGCTCATGATTTTGCCTTCTTCGCATACTTGTTGGCCAGATCCTGGGTTTTTTTCGTGTTTGAATCATGTAGTAATGAGGTAACACACTGAAGCAGTCAATTAAACCTGGTTTCGATCAATATTTCAGAGGATAACACCGGTTAGGTCTGGGTTAGGTCTGGGTTATGCGCGCATTTGGCCTATACTTTCGCCTTTTTCGCATACATGTTGGCTAGATCCTGGGTTTTTTTCGGGTTTGAATAACGCAGTAATGTGGTACCACACTGAAGCAGTCAATTACACCTGGTTTCGATCAATATTTTAGAGGATAACGCCGGTTAGGTCTGGGTTAGGTCTGGGAAATGCGCGCATCTGGCTTATACTTTCGCCTTTTTCGCAAACTTGTTGGCCAGATACTGGGTTTCTTTCGTGTTTGAATCACGTAGTAATGTGGTAACACACTGAAGCAGTCAATTAAACCTGGTTTCGATCAATATTTTAGAGGATAACACCGGTTAGGTCTGGGTTAGGTCTGGGTTATGCCCGCATCTGGCTCATGATTTTGCCTTCTTCGCATACTTGTTGGCCAGATCCTGGGTTTTTTCCGTGTTTGAATCACGTAGTAATGTGGTAACACACTGAAGCAGTCAATTAAACCTGGTTTCGATCAATATTTTAGAGGATAACACCGGTTAGGTCTGGGTTAGGTCTGGGTTATGCCCGCATCTGGCTCATGATTTTGCCTTCTTCGCATACTTGTTGGCCAGATACTGGGTTTTTTCCGTGTTTGAATCACGTAGTAATGTCGTACCACACTGAAGCAGTCAATTAAACCTGGTTTCGATCCATATTTCAGAGGATAACACCGTTTAGGTCTGAGATAGGTCCGGGAAATGCACGCATCTGGCTCATGATTTCGCCTTTTTCGCAAACTTGTTGGCCAGATCCTGGGTTTTTTCCGTGTTTGAATCACGTAGTAATGTGGTAATACACTGAAGCAGTCAATTAAACCTGGTTTCGATCAATATTTTAGAGGATAACACCGGTTAGGTCTGGGTTATGCCCGCATCTGGCTCATGATTTTGCCTTCTTCGCATACTTGTTGGCCAGATCCTGGGTTTTTTTCGTGTTTGAATCTCGTAGTAATGTGGTAACACACTGAAGCAGTCAATTAAACCTGTTTGCGATCAATATTTTAGGGGATAACACCGGTTAGGTCTGGGTTAGGTCTGGGATATGCGCGCATCTGGCTTATACTTTCACCTTTTTCGCAAACTTGTTGGCAAGCTCCTGGGTTTTTTCCGTGTTTGAATCACGTAGTAATGTGGTAATACACTGAAGCAGTCAATTAAACCTGGTTTCGGTCAATATTTTAGAGGATAACACCGGTTAGGTCTGGGTTAGGTCCGGGAAATGCACGCATCTGGCTTATGATTTCGCCTTTTTCGCTAACTTGTTGGCCAGATCCTGGGTTTTTTCCGTGTTTGAATCACGTAGTAATGTGGTAATTCACTGAAGCAGTCAATTAAACCTGGCTTCGATCAATGTTTTAGAGGATAACACCGGTTAGGTCTGGGTAAGGTTTGGGTTATGCCCGCATCTGGCTCATGATTTTGCCTTCTTCGCATACTTGTTGGCCAGATCCTGGGTTTTTTTCGTGTTTGAATCACGTAGTAATGTGGTAACACACTGAAGCAGTCAATTAAACCTGGTTTCGATCAATATTTCAGAGGATAACACCGGTTAGGTCTGGGTCAGGTCTGGGATATGCGCGCATCTGGCTTATACTTTCGCCTTTTTCGCATACATGTTGGCTAGATCCTGGGTTTTTTTCGGGTTTGAATAACGCAGTAATGTGGTACCACACTGAAGCAGTCAATTAAACCTGGTTTCGATCAATATTTTAGAGGATAACGCCGGTTAGGTCTGGGTTAGGTCTGGGAAATGCGCGCATCTGGCTTATACTTTCGCCTTTTTCGCAAACTTGTTGGCCAGATCCTGGGAATTTTCCGTGTTTGAAACACGTAGTAATGTGGTAACACACTGAAGCAGTCAATTAAACCTGGCTTCGATCAATGTTTTAGAGGATAACACCGGTTAGGTCTGGGTAAGGTTTGGGTTATGCCCGCATCTGGCTCATGATTTTGCCTTCTTCGCATACTTGTTGGCCAGATCCTGGGTTTTTTTCGTGTTTGAATCACGTAGTAATGTGGTAACACACTGAAGCAGTCAATTAAACCTGTTTGCGATCAATATTTTAGGGGATAACACCGGTTAGGTCTGGGTTAGGTCTGGGATATGCGCGCATCTGGCTTATACTTTCACCTTTTTCGCAAACTTGTTGGCAAGCTCCTGGGTTTTTTCCGTGTTTGAATCACGTAGTAATGTGGTAATACACTGAAGCAGTCAATTAAACCTGGTTTCGGTCAATATTTTAGAGGATAACACCGGTTAGGTCTGGGTTAGGTCCGGGAAATGCACGCATCTGGCTTATGATTTCGCCTTTTTCGCTAACTTGTTGGCCAGATCCTGGGTTTTTTCCGTGTTTGAATCACGTAGTAATGTGGTAATTCACTGAAGCAGTCAATTAAACCTGGCTTCGATCAATGTTTTAGAGGATAACACCGGTTAGGTCTGGGTAAGGTTTGGGTTATGCCCGCATCTGGCTCATGATTTTGCCTTCTTCGCATACTTGTTGGCCAGATCCTGGGTTTTTTTCGTGTTTGAATCACGTAGTAATGTGGTAACACACTGAAGCAGTCAATTAAACCTGGTTTCGATCAATAGTTTAGAGGATAACACCGGTTAGGTCTGGGTTAGGTCTGAGTTATGCCCGCATCTGGCTCATGATTTTGCCATCTTCGCATACTTGTTGGCCAGATCCTGGGTTTTTTTCGTGTTTGAATCACGTAGTAATGTGGTAATTCACTGAAGCAGTCAATTAAACCTGGTTTCGATCAATATTTTAGAGGATAATACCGGTTAGGTCTGGGTTAGGTCTGGGATATGCGCGCATCTGGCTTACACTTTCGCCATTTTCGCAAACTTGTTGGCCAGATCCTGTGTTTTTTTCGTGTTTGAATCACGTAGTAATGTGGTAACACACTGAAGCAGTCAATTAAACCTTGTGTCGATCAATATTTCAGAGGATAACACCGGTTAGGTCTGGGTTAGGTCTGGGAAATGCGCGCATCTGGCTTATACTTTCGCCTTCTTCGCATACTTGTTGGCCAGATCCTGGGGTTTTTCCGTGTTTGAATCACGTAGTAATGTGGTAACACACTGAAGCAGTCAATTAAACCTGGTTTCGATCAATATTTCAGAGTATAACACCGGTTAGGTCTGGGTTAGGTCTGGGTTATGCCCGCATCTGGCTCATGATTTTGCCTTCTTCGCATACTTGTTGGCCAGATCCTGAGTTTTTTTCGTGTTTGAATCACGTAGTAATGTGGTAATACACTGAAGCAGTCAATTAAACCTGGTTTCGATCAATATTTTAGAGGATAACACCGGTTAGGTCTGGGTTAGATCTGGGTTATGCCCGCATCTGGCTCATGATTTTGCCTTCTTCGCATACTTGTTGGCCAGATCCTGGGTTTTTTCCGTGTTTGAAACACGTAGTAATGTTGTACCACACTGAGGCAGTCAATTAAACCTGGATTCGGACAGTATTTTAGAGGATAACACCGGTTAGGTGTGGGTTAGGTCTGGGTTATGCCCGCATCTGGCTCATGATTTTGCCTTCTTCGCATACTTGTTGGCCAGATCCTGAGTTTTTTTCGTGTTTGAATCACGTAGTAATGTGGTAATACACTGAAGCAGTCAATTAAACCTGGTTTCGATCAATATTTTAGAGGATAACACCGGTTAGGTCTGGGTTAGGTCTGGGTTATGCCCGCATCTGGCTCATGAATTTGACTTCTTCGCATACTTGTTGGCCAGATCCTGGGTTTTTTTCGTGTTTGAATCACGTAGTAATGTGGTAATACACTGAAGCAGTCAATAGAACCTGGTTTCGATCAATATTTTAGAGGATAACACCGGTAAGGTCTGGGTTATGTCTGGGTTATGCCCGCATCTGGCTCATGATTTTGCCTTCTTCGCATACTTGTTGGCCAGATCCTGGGGTTTTTTCGTGTTTGAATCACGTAGTAATGTGGTAACACACTGAAGCAGTCAATTAAACCTGGTTTCGATCAATATTTTAGAGGATAACACCGGTTAGGTCTGGGATAGGTCCGGGATATGCCCGCATCAGCCTCATGATTTTGCCTTCTTCGCATACTTGTCGGCCAGATCCTGGGTTTTTTTCGTGTTTGAATCACGTAGTAATGTGGTAATACACTGAAGCAGTCAATAGAACCTGGTTTCGATCAATATTTTAGAGGATAACACCGGTAAGGTCTGGGTTATGTCTGGGTTATGCCCGCATCTGGCTCATGATTTTGCCTTCTTCGCATACTTGTTGGCCAGGTCCTGGGGTTTTTTCGTGTTTGAATCACGTAGTAATGTGGTAACACACTGAAGCAGTCAATTAAACCTGGTTTCGATCAATATTTTAGAGGATAACACCGGTTAGGTCTGGGATAGGTCCGGGATATGCCCGCATCAGCCTCATGATTTTGCCTTCTTCGCATACTTGTCGGCCAGATCCTGGGTTTTTTTCGTGTTTGAATCACGTAGTAATGTGGTAACACACTGAAGCAGTCAATTAAACCTGGTTTCGATCAATATTTCAGAGGATAACACCGGTTAGGTCTGGGTTAGGTCTGGGAAATGCGCGCATCTGGCTTATACTTTCGCCTTCTTCGCATACTTGTTGGCCAGATCCTGGGGTTTTTCCGTGTTTGAATCACGTAGTAATGTGGTAACACACTGTAGCAGTCAATTAAACCTGGTTTCGATCAATATTTCAGAGGATAACACCGGTTAGGTCTGGGTTAGGTCTGGGTTATGCCCGCATCTGGCTCATGATTTTGCCTTCTTCGCATACTTGTTGGCCAGATCCTGGGTTTTTTTCGTGTTTGAATCATGTAGTAATGTGGTAACACACTGAAGCAGTCAATTAAACCTGGTTTCGATCAATATTTTAGAGGATAACACCGGTTAGGTCTGGGATAGGTCCGGGATATGCCCGCATCAGCCTCATGATTTTGACTTCTTCGCATACTTGTTGGCCAGATCCTGGGTTTTTTTCGTGTTTGAATCACGTAGTAATGTGGTAATACACTGAAGCAGTCAATAGAACCTGGTTTCGATCAATATTTTAGAGGATAACACCGGTAAGGTCTGGGTTAGGTCTGGGTTATGCCAGCATCTGGCTCATGATTTTGCCTTCTTCGCATACTTGTTGGCCAGATCCTGGGGGTTTTTCGTGTTTGAATCACGTAGTAATGTGGTAACACACTGAAGCAGTCAATTAAACCTGGTTTCGATCAATATTTTAGAGGATAACACCGGTTAGGTCTGGGATAGGTCCGGGATATGCCCGCATCTGGCTCATGATTTTGCCTTCTTCGCATACTTGTCGGCCAGATCCTGGGTTTTTTTCGTGTTTGAATCACGTAGTAATGTGGTAACACACTGACGCAGTCAATTAAACCTGGTTTCGATCAATATTTTAGAGGATAACACCGGTTAGGTCTGGGTTAGGTCTGGGATTTGCGCGCATCTGGCTTATACTTTCGCCTTTTTCGCAAACTTGTTGGCCAGATCCTGGGGTTTTTTCGTATTTGAATCACGTAGTAATGTGGTAACACACTGAAGCAGTCAATTAAACCTTGTTCCGATCAATATTTTAGAGGATAACACCGGTTAGGTCTGGGATAGGTCCGGGATATGCCCGCATCTGGCTCATGATTTTGCCTTCTTCGCATACTTGTTGGCCAGATCCTGGGTTTTTTTCGTGTTTGAATCATGTAGTAATGTGGTAACACACTGAAGCAGTCAATTAAACCAGGTTTCGATCAATATTTCAGAGGATAACACCGGTTAGGTCTGGGTTAGGTCTGGGATATGCGCGCATCTGGCTTATACTTTCGCCTTTTTCGCATACTTGTTGCCTAGATCCTGGGTTTTTTTCGGGTTTGAATAACGCAGTAATGTGGTACCACACTGAAGCAG
Organism: Colletes latitarsis; assembly: GCF_051014445.1. Taxonomy (NCBI): domain Eukaryota; kingdom Metazoa; phylum Arthropoda; class Insecta; order Hymenoptera; family Colletidae; genus Colletes; species Colletes latitarsis. The sequence goes on from NW_027488367.1 coordinate 34,968,122, forward strand.
TCAATTAAACCTTGTTTCGATCAATATTTTAGAGGATAACACCGGTTAGGGCTGGGTTAAGTCTGGGATTTGCGCGCATGTCGCTTATACTTTCGCCTTTTTCGCATACTTGTTGGCCAGGTCCTAGGTATTTTCCGTGTTTGAAACACCTAGTAATGTGGTAGCACGCTGAAGCAGTCAATTAAACCTGGTTTCGATCAATATTTCAGAGGATAACACCGGTTAGGGCTGGGTTAGGTCTGGGATTTGCGCGCATGTGGCTTATACTTTCGCCTTTTTCGCATACTTGTTGGCTAGTTCCTGGGTCTTTTTCGGGTTTGAATAACGCAGTAATGTGGTACCACACTGAAGCAGTCAATTAAACCTGGTTTCGATCAATATTTTAGAGGATAACAACGGTTAGGTCTGGGATAGGTCCGGGATATGCCCGCACCTGGCTCATGATTTTGCCTTCTTCGCATACTTGTTGGCCAGATCCTGGGTTGTTTTCGTGTTTGAATCATGTAGTAATGTGGTAACACACTGAAGCAGTCAATTAAACCTGGTTTCGACCAATATTTTAGAGGATAACACCGGTTAGGTCTGGGTTAGGTCTGGGTTATGCCCGCATCTGGCTCATGATTTTGACTTCTTCGCATACTTGTTGGCCAGATCCTGGGTTTTTTTCGTGTTTGATTCACGTAGTAATGTGGTAATACACTGAAGCAGCCAATGAAACCTGGTTTCGATCAATATTTTAGAGGATAACACCGGTAAGGTCTGGGTTATGTCTGGGTTATGCCCGCATCTGGCTCATGATTTCGCCTTTTTCGCAAACTTGTTGGCCAGATCCTGGGTTTTTTCCGTGTTTGAATCACGTAGTAATGTGGTAATTCACTGAAGCAGTCAATTAAACCTCGTTTCGATCAATATTTTAGAGGATAACACCGGTTAGGTCTGGGTTAGGTCTGGGATATGCGCGCATCTGGCTTACACTTTCGCCATTTTCGCAAACTTGTTGGCCAGATCCTGGGTTTTTTTCGTGTTTGAATCACGTAGTAATGTGGTAACACACTGAAGCAGTCAATTTAACCTGGTTTCGATCAATATTTTAGAGGATAACACCGGTTATGTCTGGGTTAGGTCTGGGATACGCGCGCATCTGGCTTATACTTTCGCCTTTTTCGCAAACTTGTTGGCCAGATCCTGGGTTTTTTCCGTGTTTGAATCGCGTAGTAATGTGGTAACACAAGGAAGCAGTCAATTAACCCTGGTTTCGATCAATATTTTGGAGGATAACACCGGTTAGGTCTGGGTTAGGTCAGGGTTATGCCCGCATCTGGCTCATGATTTTGCCTTTTTCGCAAACTTGTTGGCCAGATCCTGGGTTTTTTTCGTGTTTGAATCACGTAGTAATGTTGTACCACAGTGAGGCAGTCAATTAAATCTGGTTTCGATCAATATTTTAGAGGATAACACCGGTGAGGTCTGGGTTAGGTCTGGGTTATGCCCGCATCTGGCTCATGATTTTGCCTTCTTCGCATACTTGTTGGCCAGATCCTGGGTTTTTTTCGTGTTTGAATCACGTAGTAATGTGGTAACACACTGAAGCAGTCAATTAAACCTGGTTTCGATCAATATTTTAGAGGATAACACCGGTTAGGTCTGGGTTAGGCCTGGGATATGCGCGCATCTGGCTTATACTTTCGCCTTTTTCGCAAACTTGTTGGCCAGATCCTGGGTTTTTTCCGTGTTTGAATCACGTAGTAATGTGGTAATACCATGAAGCAGTCAATTAAACCTGGTTTCGATCAATATTTTGGAGGATAACACCGGTTAGGTCTGCGTTAGGTCCAGGAAATGCACGCATCTGGCTTATGATTTCGCCATTTTCGCAAACTTGTTGGCCAGATCCTGGGTTTCTTTCGTGTTTCAATCACGTTGTAATGTTGTACCACACTGAGGCAGTCAATTAAACCTGGTTTCGATCAATATTTTAGAGGATAACACCGGTTAGGTCTGGGTTAGGTCTGAGTTATGCCCGCATCTGGCTCATGATTTTGTCTTCTTCGCATACTTGTTGGCCAGATCCTGGGTTTTTTTCGTGTTTGAATCACGTAGTAATGTGGTAACACACTGAAGCAGTCAATTAAACCTGGTTTCGATCAATATTTTAGAGGATAACACCGGTTAGGTCTGGGTTAGGCCTGGGATATGCGCGCATCTGGCTTACACTTTCGCCATTTTCGCAAACTTGTTGGCCAGATCCTGGGTTTTTTTCGTGTTTGAATCACGTAGTAATGTTGTACCACACTGAGGCAGTCAATTAAACCTGGTTTCGATCAATATTTTAGAGGATAACACCGGTTAGGTCTGGGTTAGGTCTGAGTTATGCCCGCATCTGGCTCATGATTTTGTCTTCTTCGCATACTTGTTGGCCAGATCCTGGGTTTTTTTCGTGTTTGAATCACGTAGTAATGTGGTAACACACTGAAGCAGTCAATTAAACCTGGTTTCGATCAATATTTTAGAGGATAACACCGATTAGGTGTGGGTTAGGTCTGCGTTATGCCCGCATCTGGCTCATGATTTTGCCTTCTTCGCATACTTGTTGGCCAGATCCTGGGTTTTTTTCGTGTTTGAATCACGTAGTAATGTGGTAATTCACTGAAGCAGTCAATTAAACCTGGTTTCGATCAATATTTTAGAGGATAACACCGGTTAGGTCTGGGTTAGGTCTGGGATATACGCGCATCTGGCTTATACTTTCGCCTTTTTCGCAAACTTGTTGGCCAGATCCTGGGTTTTTTCCGTGTTTGAATCACGTAGTAATGTGGTAATTCACTAAAGCAGTCAATAAAACCTGGTGTCGATCAATATTTTAGAGGATAACACCGGTTAGGTCTGGGTTAGGTCTGGGTTATGCCCGCATCTGGCTCATGATTTTGCCTTCTTCGCATACTTGTTGGCCAGATCCTGGGTTTTTTTCGTGTTTGAATCACGTAGTAATGTGGTAACACACTGAAGCAGTCAATTAAACCTGGTTTCGATCAATATTTTAGAGGATAACACCGGTTAGGTCTGGGTTAGGCCTGGGATATGCGCGCATCTGGCTTATACTTTCGCCTTTTTCGCAAACTTGTTGGCCAGATCCTGGGTTTTTTCCGTGTTTGAATCACGTAGTAATGTGGTAATACCATGAAGCAGTCAATTAAACCTGGTTTCGATCAATATTTTGGAGGATAACACCGGTTAGGTCTGCGTTAGGTCCAGGAAATGCACGCATCTGGCTTATGATTTCGCCATTTTCGCAAACTTGTTGGCCAGATCCTGGGTTTCTTTCGTGTTTCAATCACGTTGTAATGTTGTACCACACTGAGGCAGTCAATTAAACCTGGTTTCGATCAATATTTTAGAGGATAACACCGGTTAGGTCTGGGTTAGGTCTGAGTTATGCCCGCATCTGGCTCATGATTTTGTCTTCTTCGCATACTTGTTGGCCAGATCCTGGGTTTTTTTCGTGTTTGAATCACGTAGTAATGTGGTAACACACTGAAGCAGTCAATTAAACCTGGTTTCGATCAATATCTTAGAGGATAACACCGGTTAGGTCTGGGTTAGGCCTGGGATATGCGCGCATCTGGCTTACACTTTCGCCATTTTCGCAAACTTGTTGGCCAGATCCTGGGTTTTTTTCGTGTTTGAATCACGTAGTAATGTTGTACCACACTGAGGCAGTCAATTAAACCTGGTTTCGATCAATATTTTAGAGGATAACACCGGTTAGGTCTGGGTTAGGTCTGAGTTATGCCCGCATCTGGCTCATGATTTTGTCTTCTTCGCATACTTGTTGGCCAGATCCTGGGTTTTTTTCGTGTTTGAATCACGTAGTAATGTGGTAACACACTGAAGCAGTCAATTAAACCTGGTTTCGATCAATATTTTAGAGGATAACACCGATTAGGTGTGGATTAGGTCTGCGTTATGCCCGCATCTGGCTCATGATTTTGCCTTCTTCGCATACTTGTTGGCCAGATCCTGGGTTTTTTTCGTGTTTGAATCACGTAGTAATGTGGTAATTCACTGAAGCAGTCAATTAAACCTGGTTTCGATCAATATTTTAGAGGATAACACCGGTTAGGTCTGGGTTAGGTCTGGGATATACGCGCATCTGGCTTATACTTTCGCCTTTTTCGCAAACTTGTTGGCCAGATCCTGGGTTTTTTCCGTGTTTGAATCACGTAGTAATGTGGTAATTCACTAAAGCAGTCAATAAAACCTGGTGTCGATCAATATTTTAGAGGATAACACCGGTTAGGTCTGGGTTATGTCTGGGTTATGCCCGCATCTGGCTCATGATTTTGCCTTCTTCGCATACTTGTTGGCCAGATCCTGGGTTTTTTTCGTGTTTGAATCACGTAGTAATGTGGTAACACACTGAAGCAGTCAATTAAACCTGGTTTCGATCAATATTTTAGAGGATAACACCGGTTAGGTCTGGGTTAGGCCTGGGATATGCGCGCATCTGGCTTATACTTTCGCCTTTTTCGCAAACTTGTTGGCCAGATCCTGGGTTTTTTCCGTGTTTGAATCACGTAGTAATGTGGTAATACCATGAAGCAGTCAATTAAACCTGGTTTCGATCAATATTTTGGAGGATAACACCGGTTAGGTCTGCGTTAGGTCCAGGAAATGCACGCATCTGGCTTATGATTTCGCCATTTTCGCAAACTTGTTGGCCAGATCCTGGGTTTCTTTCGTGTTTCAATCACGTTGTAATGTTGTACCACACTGAGGCAGTCAATTAAACCTGGTTTCGATCAATATTTTAGAGGATAACACCGGTTAGGTCTGGGTTAGGTCTGAGTTATGCCCGCATCTGGCTCATGATTTTGTCTTCTTCGCATACTTGTTGGCCAGATCCTGGGTTTTTTTCGTGTTTGAATCACGTAGTAATGTGGTAACACACTGAAGCAGTCAATTAAACCTGGTTTCGATCAATATTTTAGAGGATAACACCGGTTAGGTCTGGGTTAGGCCTGGGATATGCGCGCATCTGGCTTACACTTTCGCCATTTTCGCAAACTTGTTGGCCAGCTCCTGGGTTTTTTTCGTGTTTGAATCACGTAGTAATGTTGTACCACACTGAGGCAGTCAATTAAACCTGGTTTCGATCAATATTTTAGAGGATAACACCGGTTAGGTCTGGGTTAGGTCTGAGTTATGCCCGCATCTGGCTCATGTTTTTTTCTTCTTCGCATACTTGTTGGCCAGATCCTGGGTTTTTTTCGTGTTTGAATCACGTAGTAATGTGGTAACACACTGAAGCAGTCAATTAAACCTGGTTTCGATCAATATTTTAGAGGATAACACCGATTAGGTGTGGGTTAGGTCTGCGTTATGCCCGCATCTGGCTCATGATTTTGCCTTCTTCGCATACTTGTTGGCCAGATCCTGGGTTTTTTTCGTGTTTGAATCACGTAGTAATGTGGTAACACACTGAAGCAGTCAATTAAACCTGGTTTCGATCAATTTTTTTAGAGGATGACACCGGTTTGGTCTGGGTTAGGTGTGGGTTATGCCCGCATCTGGCTCATGATTTTGCCTTCTCCGCATACTTGTTGGCCAGATCCTGGGTTTTTTTCGTGTTTGAATCACGTAGTAATGTGGTAACACACTGAAGCAGTCAATTTAACCTGGCTTCGATCAATATTTTAGAGGATAACACCGGTTATGTGTGGGTTAGGTCTGGGATACGCGCGCATCTGGCTTACACTTTCGCCTTTTTCGCAAACTTGATGGCCAGATCCTGGGTTTTTTTCGTGTTTGAATCACGTAGTAATGTGGTAACACACTGAAGCAGTCAATTTAACCTGGTTTCGATCAATATTTTAGAGGATAACACCGGTTAGGTCTGGGTTAGGTCCGGGAAATGCACGCATCTGGCTCATGATTTCGCCTTTTTCGCAAATTTGTTGGCCAGATCCTGGGTTTTTCCCGTGTTTGAATCACGTAGTAATGTGGTAACACACTGAAGCAGTCAATTAAACCTGGTTCCGATCAATATTTTAGAGGATAACACCGGTTAGGTCTGGGTTAGGTCCGGGAAATGCACGCATCTGGCTCATGATTTCGCCTTTTTCGCAAACTTGTTGGCCTGATCCTGGGTTTTTTCCGTGTTTGAATCACGTAGTAATGTGGTAACACACTGAAGCAGTCAATTCAACCTGGTTTCGATCAATATTTTAGAGGATAACACCGGTTAGGTCTGGGTTAGGTCTGGGTTATGCCCGCATCTGGCTCATGATTTTGCCTTCTTCGCATACTTGTTGGCCAGATCCTGGGTTTTTTTCGTGTTTGAATCACGTAGTAATGTGGTAATTCACTGAAGCAGTCAATTAAACCTGGTTTCGATCAATATTTTAGAGGATAACACCGATTAGGTCTGGGTTAGGTCTGAGTTATGCCCGCATCTGGCTCATGATTTTGCCTTCTTCGCATACTTGTTGGCCAGATCCTGGGTTTTTTTCGTGTTTGAACCACGTAGTAATGTTGTACCACACTGAGGCAGTCAATTAAACCTGGTTTCGATCAATATTTCAGAGGATAACACCGGTTAGGTCTGGGTTAGGTCCGGGAAATGCACGCATCTGGCTCATGATTTCGCCTTTTTCGCAAACTTGTTGACCAGATCCTGGGTTTTTTCCGTGTTTGAATCACGTAGTAATGTGGTACCACACTGAGGCAGTCAATTAAACCTGGTTTCGATCAATATTTTAGAGGATAACACCAGTTAGGTCTGGGTTAGGTCTGGGATATGCGCGCATCTGGCTTATACTTTCGCCTTCTTCGCATACTTGTTGGCCAGATCCTGGGTTTTTTCCGTGTTTGAACACGTAGTAATGTGGTAACACACTGAAGCAGTCAATTAAACCTGGTTTCGATCAATATTTCAGAGGATAACACCGGTTAGGTCTGGGTTAGGTCTGGGATATGCGCGCATCTGACTTATACTTTCACCTTTTTCGCAAACTTGTTGGCCAGATCCTGGGTTTTTTCCGTGTTTGAATCACGTAGTAATGTGGTAACACACTGAAGCAGTCAATAAAACCTGGTTTCGATCAATATTTTAGAGGATAACACCGGTTAGGTCTGGGTTAGGTCTGGGATTTGCGCGCATCTGGCTTATACTTTCGCCTTTTTCGCAAACTTGTTGGCCAGATCCTGGGTTTTTTCCGTGTTTGAATCACGTAGTAATGTGGTAACACACTGAAGCAGTCAATAAAACCTGGTTTCGATCAATATTTTAGAGGATAACACCGGTTAAGTCTGGGTTAGGTCTGGGATTTGCGCGCATCTGGCTTATACTTTCGCCCTTTTCGCAAACTTGTTGGCCAGATCCTGGGTTTTTTTCGTGTTTGAATCACGTAGTAATGTGGTAATTCACTGAAGCAGTCAATTAAACCTGGTTTCGATCAATATTTTAGAGGATAACACCGATTAGGTCTGGGTTAGGTCTGAGTTATGCACGCATCTGGCTCATGATTTCGCCTTTTTCGCAAATTTGTTGGCCAGATCCTGGGTTTTTTCCGTGTTTGAAACACGTAGTAATGTGGTAACCCACTGAAGCAGTCAATTAAACCTGGTTTCGATCAATATTTCAGAGTATAACACCGGTTAGGTCTGGGTTAGGTCTGGGATATGCGCGCATCTGGCTTATACTTTCGCCTTTTTCGCAAACTTGTTGGCCAGATCCTGGGTATTTTCCGTGTTTGAAACACGTAGTAATGTGGTAACACACTGAAGCAGTCAATAAAACCTGGTTTCGATCAATTTTTTTAGAGGATGACACCGGTTAGGTCTGGGTTAGGTCTGGGTTATGCCCGCATCTGGCTCATGATTTTGCCTTCTCCGCATACTTGTTGGCCAGATCCTGGGTTTTTTTCGTGTTTGAATCACGTAGTAATGTGGTAACACACTGAAGCAGTCAATTTAACCTGGCTTCGATAAATATTTTAGAGGATAACGCCGGTTATGTGGGGGTTAGGTCTGGGATACGCGCGCATCTGGCTTATACTTTCGCCTTTTTCGCAAACTTGTTGGCCAGATCCTGGGTTTTTTCCGTGTTTGAATCACGTAGTAATGTGGTAACACAAGGAAGCAGTCAATTAACCCTGGTTTCGATCAATATTTTGGAGGATAACACCGGTTAGTTCTGGGTTAGGTGGGGGTTATGCCCGCATCTGGCTCATGATTTTGCCTTCTTCGCATACATGTTGGCCAGATCCTGGGTTTTTTTCGTGTTTGAATCACGTAGTAATGTGGTAACACACTGAAGCAGTCAATTCAACCTGGTTTCGATCAATATTTTAGAGGATAACACCGGTTAGGTCTGGGTTAGGTCCGGGAAATGCACGCATCTGGCTCATGATTTCGCCTTTTTCGCAAATTTGTTGGCCAGATCCTGGGTTTTTTCCGTGTTTGAATCACGTAGTAATGTGGTAACACACTGAAGCAGTCAATTAAACCTGGTTCCGATCAATATTTTAGAGGATAACACCGGTTAGGTCTGGGTTAGGTCCGGGAAATGCACGCATCTGGCTCATGATTTCGCCTTTTTCGCAAACTTGTTGGCCTGATCCTGGGTTTTTTCCGTGTTTGAATCACGTAGTAATGTGGTAACACACTGAAGCAGTCAATTTAACCTGGTTTCGATCAATATTTTAGAGGATAACACCGGTTAGGTCTGGGTTAGGTCCGGGAAATGCACGCATCTGGCTCATGATTTCGCCTTTTTCGCAAATTTGTTGGCCAGATCCTGGGTTTTTTCCGTGTTTGAATCACGTAGTAATGTGGTAACACACTGAAGCAGTCAATTAAACCTGGTTCCGATCAATATTTTAGAGGATAACACCGGTTAGGTCTGGGTTAGGTCCGGGAAATGCACGCATCTGGCTCATGATTTCGCCTTTTTCGCAAACTTGTTGGCCTGATCCTGGGTTTTTTCCGTGTTTGAATCACGTAGTAATGTGGTAACACACTGAAGCAGTCAATTCAACCTGGTTTCGATCAATATTTTAGAGGATAACACCGGTTAGGTCTGGGTTAGGTCTGGGTTATGCCCGCATCTGGCTCATGATTTTGCCTTCTTCGCATACTTGTTGGCCAGATCCTGGGTTTTTTTCGTGTTTGAATCACGTAGTAATGTGGTAATTCACTGAAGCAGTCAATTAAACCTGGTTTCGATCAATATTTTAGAGGATAACGCCGATTAGGTCTGGGTTAGGTCTGAGTTATGCCCGCATCTGGCTCATGATTTTGCCTTCTTCGCATACTTGTTGGCCAGATCCTGGGTTTTTTTCGTGTTTGAACCACGTAGTAATGTTGTACCACACTGAGGCAGTCAATTAAACCTGGTTTCGATCAATATTTCAGAGGATAACACCGGTTAGGTCTGGGTTAGGTCCGGGAAATGCACGCATCTGGCTCATGATTTCGCCTTTTTCGCAAACTTGTTGACCAGATCCTGGGTTTTTTCCGTGTTTGAATCACGTAGTAATGTGGTACCACACTGAGGCAGTCAATTAAACCTGGTTTCGATCAATATTTTAGAGGATAACACCAGTTAGGTCTGGGTTAGGTCTGGGATATGCGCGCATCTGGCTTATACTTTCGCCTTCTTCGCATACTTGTTGGCCAGATCCTGGGTATTTTCCGTGTTTGAACACGTAGTAATGTGGTAACACACTGAAGCAGTCAATTAAACCTGGTTTCGATCAATATTTCAGAGGATAACACCGGTTAGGTCTGGGTTAGGTCTGGGATATGCGCGCATCTGACTTATACTTTCACCTTTTTCGCAAACTTGTTGGCCAGATCCTGGGTTTTTTCCGTGTTTGAATCACGTAGTAATGTGGTAACACACTGAAGCAGTCAATAAAACCTGGTTTCGATCAATACTTTAGAGGATAACACCGGTTAGGTCTGGGTTAGGTCTGGGATTTGCGCGCATCTGGCTTATACTTTCGCCTTTTTCGCAAACTTGTTGGCCAGATCCTGGGTTTTTTCCGTGTTTGAATCACGTAGTAATGTGGTAACACACTGAAGCAGTCAATAAAACCTGGTTTCGATCAATATTTTAGAGGATAACACCGGTTAGGTCTGGGTTAGGTCTGGGATTTGCGCGCATCTGGCTTATACTTTCGCCCTTTTCGCAAACTTGTTGGCCAGATCCTGGGTTTTTTTCGTGTTTGAATCACGTAGTAATGTGGTAATTCACTGAAGCAGTCAATTAAACCTGGTTTCGATCAATATTTTAGAGGATAACACCGATTAGGTCTGGGTTAGGTCTGAGTTATGCACGCATCTGGCTCATGATTTCGCCTTTTTCGCAAATTTGTTGGCCAGATCCTGGGTTTTTTCCGTGTTTGAAACACGTAGTAATGTGGTAACACACTGAAGCAGTCAATAAAACCTGGTTTCGATCAATTTTTTTACAGGATGACACCGGTTAGGTCTGGGTTAGGTCTGGGTTATGCCCGCATCTGGCTCATGATTTTGCCTTCTCCGCATACTTGTTGGCCAGATCCTGGGTTTTTTTCGTGTTTGAATCACGTAGTAATGTGGTAACACACTGAAGCAGTCAATTTAACCTGGCCTCGATAAATATTTTAGAGGATAACGCCGGTTATGTGTGGGTTAGGTCTGGGATACGCGCGCATCTGGCTTATACTTTCGCCTTTTTCGCAAACTTGTTGGCCAGATCCTGGGTTTTTTCCGTGTTTGAATCACGCAGTAATGTGGTAACACAAGGAAGCAGTCAATTAACCCTGGTTTCGATCAATATTTTGGAGGATAACACCGGTTAGGTCTGGGTTAGGTCTGGGATATACGCGCATCTGGCTTATACTTTCGCCTTTTTCGCAAACTTGTTGGCCAGATCCTGGGTTTTTTCCGTGTTTGAATCACGTAGTAAAGTGGTAATTCACTGAAGCAGTCAATTAAACCTGGTTTCGATCAATATTTTAGAGGATAACACCGGTTAGGTCTGGGTTAGGTCTGGGTTATGCCCGCATCTGGCTCATGATTTTGCCTTCTTCGCATACTTGTTGGCCAGATCCTGGGTTTTTTTCGTGTTTGAATCACGTAGTAATGTGGTAACACACTGAAGCAGTCAATTAAAGCTGGTTTCGATCAATATTTTAGAGGATAACACCGGTTAGTTCTGGGTTAGGTGGGGGTTATGCCGGCATCTGGCTCATGATTTTGCCTTCTTCGCATACATGTTGGCCAGATCCTGGGTTTTTTTCGTGTTTGAATCACGTAGTAATGTGGTAACACACTGAAGCAGTCAATTTAACCTGGTTTCGATCAATATTTTAGAGGATAACACCGGTTAGGTCTGGGTTAGGACCGGGAAATGCACGCATCTGGCTCATGATTTCGCCTTTTTCGCAAATTTGTTGGCCAGATCCTGGGTTTTTTCCGTGTTTGAATCACGTAGTAATGTGGTAACACACTGAAGCAGTCAATTTAACCTGGTTTCGATCAATATTTTAGAGGATAACACCGGTTAGGTCTGGGTTAGGTCTGGGTTATGCCCGCATCTGGCTCATGGTTTTGCCTTCTTCGCATACTTGTTGGCCAGATCCTGGGTTTTTTTCGTGTTTGAATCACGTAGTAATGTGGTAACACACTGAAGCAGTCAATTTAACCTGGTTTCGATCAATATTTTAGAGAATAACACCGGTTAGGTCTGGGTTAGGTCTGGGTTATGCCCGCATCTGGCTCATGATTTTGCCTTCTTCGCATACTTGTTGGCCAGATCCTGGGTTTTTTTCGTGTTTGAATCACGTAGTAATGTGGTAATTCACTGAAGCAGTCAATTAAACCTGGTTTCGATCAATATTTTAGAGGATAACACCGATTAGGTCTGGGTTAGGTCTGAGTTATGCCCGCATCTGGCTCATGATTTTGCCTTCTTCGCATGCTTGTTGGCCAGATCCTGGGTTTTTTTCGTGTTTGAATCACGTAGTAATGTTGTACCACTCTGAGGCAGTCAATTAAACCAGGTTTCGATCAATATTTCAGAGGATAACACCGGTTAGGTCTGGGTTAGGTCCGGGAAATGCACGCATCTGGCTCATGATTTCGCCTTTTTCGCAAACTTGTTGACCAGATCCTGGGTTTTTTCCGTGTTTGAATCACGTAGTAATGTGGTACCACACTGAGGCAGTCAATTAAACCTGGTTCCGATCAATATTTTAGAGGATAACACCAGTTAGGTCTGGGTTAGGTCTGGGATATGCGCGCATCTGGCTTCTACTTTCGCCTTCTTCGCATACTTGTTGGCCAGATCCTGGGTTTTTTCCGTGTTTGATCACGTAGTAATGTGGTAACACACAGAAGCAGTCAATTAAACCTGGTTTCGATCAATATTTCAGAGGATAACACCGGTTAGGTCTGGGTTAGGTCTGGGATATGCGCGCATCTGACTTATACTTTCACCTTTTTCGCAAACTTGTTGGCCAGATCCTGGGTTTTTTCCGTGTTTGAATCACGTAGTAATGTGGTAACACACTGAAGCAGTCAATAAAACCTGGTTTCGATCAATATTTTAGAGGATAACACCGGTTAGGTCTGGGTTAGGTCCGGGAAATGCACGCATCTGGCTCATGATTTCGCCTTTTTCGCAAATTTGTTGGCCAGATCCTGGGTTTTTTCCGTGTTTGAATCACGTAGTAATGTGGTAACACACTGAAGCAGTCAATTTAACCTGGTTTCGATCAATATTTTAGAGGATAACACCGGTTAGGTCTGGGTTAGGTCTGGGATATGCGCGCATCTGACTTATACTTTCACCTTTTTCGCAAACTTGTTGGCCAGATCCTGGGTTTTTTCCGTGTTTGAATCACGTAGTAATGTGGTAACACACTGAAGCAGTCAATAAAACCTGGTTTCGATCAATATTTTAGAGGATAACACCGGTTAGGTCTGGGTTAGGTCAGGGTTATGCCCGCATCTGGCTCATGATTTTGCCTTCTTCGCATACTTGTTGGCCAGATCCTGGGTTTTTTTCGTGTTTGAATCACGTAGTAATGTGGTAACACACTGAAGCAGTCAATTAAACCTGGTTCCGATCAATATTTTAGAGGATAACACCGGTTAGGTCTGGGTTAGGTCCGGGAAATGCACGCATCTGGCTCATGATTTCGCCTTTTTCGCAAACTTGTTGGCCTGATCCTGGGTTTTTTCCGTGTTTGAATCACGTAGTAATGTGGTAACACACTGAAGCAGTCAATTTAACCTGGTTTCGATCAATATTTTAGAGGATAACACCGGTTAGGTCTGGGTTAGGTCTGGGATATACGCGCATCTGGCTTATACTTTCGCCTCTTTCGCAAACTTGTTGGCCAGATCCTGGGTTTTTTCCGTGTTTGAATCACGTAGTAAAGTGGTAATTCACTGAAGCAGTCAATTAAACCTGGTTTCGATCAATATTTTAGAGGATAACACCGGTTAGGTCTGGGTTAGGTCTGGGTTATGCCCGCATCTGGCTCATGGTTTTGCCTTCTTCGCATACTTGTTGGCCAGATCCTGGGTTTTTTTCGTGTTTGAATCACGTAGTAATGTGGTAACACACTGAAGCAGTCAATTTAACCTGGTTTCGATCAATATTTTAGAGGATAACACCGGTTAGGTCTGGGTTAGGTCTGGGTTATGCCCGCATCTGGCTCATGATTTTGCCTTCTTCGCATACTTGTTGGCCAGATCCTGGGTTTTTTTCGTGTTTGAATCACGTAGTAATGTGGTAATTCACTGAAGCAGTCAATTAAACCTGGTTTCGATCAATATTTTAGAGGATAACACCGATTAGGTCTGGGTTAGGTCTGAGTTATGCCCGCATCTGGCTCATGATTTTGCCTTCTTCGCATACTTGTTGGCCAGATCGTGGGTTTTTTTCGTGTTTGAATCACGTAGTAATGTTGTACCACACTGAGGCAGTCAATTAAACCTGGTTTCGATCAATATTTCAGAGGATAACACCGGTTAGGTCTGGGTTAGGTCCGGGAAATGCACGCATCTGGCTCATGATTTCGCCTTTTTCGCAAACTTGTTGACCAGATCCTGGGTTTTTTCCGTGTTTGAATCACGTAGTAATGTGGTACCACACTGAGGCAGTCAATTAAACCTGGTTCCGATCAATATTTTAGAGGATAACACCAGTTAGGTCTGGGTTAGGTCTGGGATATGCGCGCATCTGGCTTCTACTTTCGCCTTCTTCGCATACTTGTTGGCCAGATCCTGGGTTTTTTCCGTGTTTGATCACGTAGTAATGTGGTAACACACTGAAGCAGTCAATTAAACCTGGTTTCGATCAATATTTCAAAGGATAACACCGGTTAGGTCTGGGTTAGGTCTGGGATATGCGCGCATCTGACTTATACTTTCACCTTTTTCGCAAACTTGTTGGCCAGATCCTAGGTTTTTTCCGTGTTTGAATCACGTAGTAATGTGGTAACACACTGAAGCAGTCAATTTAACCTGGTTTCGATCAATATTTTAGAGGATAACACCGGTTAGGTCTGGGTTGGGTCTGGGATATGCGCGCATCTGACTTATACTTTCACCTTTTTCGCAAACTTGTTGGCCAGATCCTGGGTTTTTTCCGTGTTTGAATCACGTAGTAATGTGGTAACACACTGAAGCAGTCAATAAAACCTGGTTTCGATCAATATTTTAGAGGATAACACCGGTTAGGTCTGGGTTAGGTCAGGGTTATGCCCGCATCTGGCTCATGATTTTGCCTTCTTCGCATACTTGTTGGCCAGATCCTGGGTTTTTTTCGTGTTTGAATCACGTAGTAATGTGGTAACACACTGAAGCAGTCAATTAAACCTGGTTCCGATCAATATTTTAGAGGATAACACCGGTTAGGTCTGGGTTAGGTCCGGGAAATGCACGCATCTGGCTCATGATTTCGCCTTTTTCGCAAACTTGTTGGCCTGATCCTGGGTTTTTTCCGTGTTTGAATCACGTAGTAATGTGGTAACACACTGAAGCAGTCAATTTAACCTGGTTTCGATCAATATTTTAGAGGATAACACCGGTTAGGTCTGGGTTAGGTCTGGGATATACGCGCATCTGGCTTATACTTTCGCCTCTTTCGCAAACTTGTTGGCCAGATCCTGGGTTTTTTCCGTGTTTGAATCGCGTAGTAAAGTGGTAATTCACTGAAGCAGTCAATTAAACCTGGTTTCGATCAATATTTTAGAGGATAACACCGGTTAGGTCTGGGTTAGGTCTGGGTTATGCCCGCATCTGGCTCATGGTTTTGCCTTCTTCGCATACTTGTTGGCCAGATCCTGGGTTTTTTTCGTGTTTGAATCACGTAGTAATGTGGTAACACACTGAAGCAGTCAATTAAAGCTGGTTTCGATCAATATTTTAGAGGATAACACCGGTTAGGTCTGGGTTAGGTCTGGGATATGCGCGCATCTGACTTATACTTTCACCATTTTCGCAAACTTGTTGGCCAGATCCTGGGTTTTTTCCGTGTTTGAATCACGTAGTAATGTGGTAACACACTGAAGCAGTCAATTTAACCTGGTTTCGATCAATATTTTAGAGGATAACACCGGTTAGGTCTGGGTTAGGTCCGGGAAATGCACGCATCTGGCTCATGATTTCGCCTTTTTCGCAAATTTGTTGGCCAGATCCTGGGTTTTTTCCGTGTTTGAATCACGTAGTAATGTGGTAACACACTGAAGCAGTCAATTAAACCTGGTTCCGATCAATATTTTAGAGGATAACACCGGTTAGGTCTGGGTTAGGTCGGGGAAATGCACGCATCTGGCTCATGATTTCGCCTTTTTCGCAAACTTGTTGGCCTGATCCTGGGTTTTTTCCGTGTTTGAATCACGTAGTAATGTGGTAACACACTGAAACAGTCAATTTAACCTGGTTTCGATCAATATTTTAGAGGATAACACCGGTTAGGTCTGGGTTGGGTCTGGGTTATGCCCGCATCTGGCTCATGATTTTGCCTTCTTCGCATACTTGTTGGCCAGATCCTGGGTTTTTTTCGTGTTTGAATCACGTAGTAATGTGGTAATTCACTGAGGCAGCCAATTAAACCTGGTTTCGATCAATATTTCAGAGGATAACACCGGTTAGGTCTGGGTTAGGTCCGGGAAATGCACGCATCTGGCTCATGATTTCGCCTTTTTCGCAAACTTGTTGACCAGATCCTGGGTTTTTTCCGTGTTTGAATCACGTAGTAATGTGGTACCACACTGAGGCAGTCAATTAAACCTGGTTTCGATCAATATTTTAGAGGATAACACCAGTTAGGTCTGGGTTAGGTCTGGGATATGCGCGCATCTGGCTTATACCTTCGCCTTCTTCGCATACTTGTTGGCCAGATCCTGGGTTTTTTCCGTGTTTGATCACGTAGTAATGTGGTAACACACTGAAGCAGTCAATTAAACCTGGTTTCGATCAATATTTCAGAGGATAACACCGGTTAGGTCTGGGTTAGGTCTGGGATATGCGCGCATCTGACTTATACTTTCACCATTTTCGCAAACTTGTTGGCCAGATCCTGGGTTTTTTCCGTGTTTGAATCACGTAGTAATGTGGTAACACACTGAAGCAGTCAATAAAACCTGGTTTCGATCAATATTTTAGAGGATAACACCGGTTAGGTCTGGGTTAGGTCTGGGATTTGCGCGCATCTGGCTTATACTTTCGCCTTTTTCGCAAACTTGTTGGCCAGATCCTGGGTATTTTCCGTGTTTGAAACACGTAGTAATGTGGTAACACACTGAAGCAGTCAATAAAACCTGGTTTCGATCAATATTTTAGAGGATAACACCGGTTAGGTCTGGGTTAGGTCTGGGATTTGCGCGCATCTGGCTTATACTTTCGCCCTTTTCGCAAACTTGTTGGCCAGATCCGGGGTTTTTTTCGTGTTTCAATCACGTAGTAATGTGGTAACACACTGAGGCAGTCTATTAAACCTGGATTAGGACAGTATTTTAGAGGATAACACCGGTTAGGTCTGGGTTAGGTCTGGGTGATGCCCGCATCTGGCTCATGATTTTGCCTTCTTCGCATACTTGTTGGCCAGATCCTGGGTATTTTCCGTGTTTGAAACACGTAGTAATGTGGTAACACACTGAAGCAGTCAATTTAAGCTGGCTTCGATCAATATTTTAGAGGATAACACCGGTTATGTGTGGGTTAGGTCTGGGATACGCGCGCATCTGGCTTATACTTTCGCCTTTTTCGCAAACTTGTTGGCCAGATCCTGGGTTTTTCCGTGTTTGAAACACGTAGTAATGTGGTAACACACTGAAGCAGACAATAAAACCTGGTTTCGATCAATTTTTTTAGAGGATGACACCGGTTAGGTCTGGGTTAGGTCTGGGTTATGCCCGCATCTGGCTCATGATTTTGCCTTCTTCGCATACTTGTTGGCCAGATCCTGGGTTTTTTTCGTGTTTGAATCACGTAGTAATGTTGTACCACACTGAGGCAGTCAATTAAACCTGGTGTCGATCAATATTTTAGAGGATAACACCGGTTAGGTCTGGGTTAGGTCTGGGATTTGCGCGCATCTGGCTTATACTTTCGCCTTTTTCGCAAACTTGTTGGCCAGATCCTGGGTATTTTCCGTGTTTGAAACACGTAGTAATGTGGTAACACACTGAAGCAGTCAATAAAACCTGGTTTCGATCAATATTTTAGAGGATAACACCGGTTAGGTCTGGGTTAGGTCTGGGATTTGCGCGCATCTGGCTTATACTTTCGCCTTTTTCGCAAACTTGTTGGCCAGATCCTGGGTATTTTCCGTGTTTGAAACACGTAGTAATGTGGTAACACACTGAAGCAGACAATAAAACCTGGTTTCGATCAATTTTTTTAGAGGATGACACCGGTTAGGTCTGGGTTAGGTCTGGGTTATGCCCGCATCTGGCTCATGATTTTGCCTTCTCCGCATACTTGTTGGCCAGATCCTGGGTTTTTTTCGTGTTTGAATCACGTAGTAATGTGGTAACACACTGAAGCAGTCAATTTAACCTGGCTTCGATCAATATTTTAGAGGATAACACCGGTTATGTGTGGGTTAGGTCTGGGATACGCGCGCATCTGGCTTATACTTTCGCCTTTTTCGCAAACTTGTTGGCCAGATCCTGGGTTTTTCCGTGTTTGAATCACGTAGTAATGTGGTAATTCACTGAAGCAGTCAATTAAACCTGGTTTCGATCAATATTTTAGAGGATAACACCGATTAGGTCTGGGTTAGGTCTGAGTTATGCCCGCATCTGGCTCATGATTTTGCCTTCTTCGCATACTTGTTGGCCAGATCCTGGGTTTTTTTCGTGTTTGAATCACGTAGTAATGTTGTACCACACTGAGGCAGTCAATTAAACCTGGTGTCGATCAATATTTCAGAGGATAACACCGGTTAGGTCTGGGTTAGGTCCGGGAAATGCACGCATCTGGCTCATGATTTCGCCTTTTTCGCAAACTTGTTGACCAGATCCTGGGTTTTTTCCGTGTTTGAATCACGTAGTAATGTGGTACCACACTGAGGCAGTCAATTAAACCTGGTTTCGATCAATATTTTAGAGGATAACACCAGTTAGGTCTGGGTTAGGTCTGGGATATGCGCGCATCTGGCTTATACTTTCGCCTTCTTCGCATACTTGTTGGCCAGATCCTGGGTTTTTTCCGTGTTTGATCACGTAGTAATGTGGTAACACACTGAAGCAGTCAATTAAACCTGGTTTCGATCAATATTTCAGAGGATAACACCGGTTAGGTCTGGGTTAGGTCTGGGATATGCGCGCATCTGACTTATACTTTCACCTTTTTCGCAAACTTGTTGGCCAGATCCTGGGTTTTTTCCGTGTTTGAATCACGTAGTAATGTGGTAACACACTGAAGCAGTCAATAAAACCTGGTTTCGATCAATATTTTAGAGGATAACACCGGTTAGGTCTGGGTTAGGTCAGGGTTATGCCCGCATCTGGCTCATGATTTTGCCTTCTTCGCATACTTGTTGGCCAGATCCTGGGTTTTTTTCGTGTTTGAATCACGTAGTAATGTGGTAACACACTGAAGCAGTCAATTAAAGCTGGTTTCGATCAATATTTTAGAGGATAACACCGGTTAGTTCTGGGTTAGGTGGGGGTTATGCCCGCATCTGGCTCATGATTTTGCCTTCTTCGCATACATGTTGGCCAGATCCTGGGTTTTTTTCGTGTTTGAATCACGTAGTAATGTGGTAACACACTGAAGCAGTCAATTTAACCTGGTTTCGATCAATATTTTAGCGGATAACACCGGTTAGGTCTGGGTTAGGTCCGGGAAATGCACGCATCTGGCTCATGATTTCGCCTTTTTCGCAAATTTGTTGGCCAGATCCTGGGTTTTTTCCGAGTTTGAATCACGTAGTAATGTGGTAACACACTGAAGCAGTCAATTAAACCTGGTTCCGATCAATATTTTAGAGGATAACACCGGTTAGGTCTGGGTTAGGTCCGGGAAATGCACGCATCTGGCTCATGATTTCGCCTTTTTCGCAAACTTGTTGGCCTGATCCTGGGTTTTTTCCGTGTTTGAATCACGTAGTAATGTGGTAACACACTGAAGCAGTCAATTTAACCTGGTTTCGATCAATATTTTAGAGGATAACACCGGTTAGGTCTGGGTTAGGTCTGGGTTGTGCCCGCATCTGGCTCATGATTTTGCCTTCTACGCATACTTGTTGGCCAGATCCTGGGTTTTTTTCGTGTTTGAATCACGTAGTAATGTGGTAATTCACTGAAGCAGTCAATTAAACCTGGTTTCGATCAATATTTTAGAGGATAACACCGATTAGGTCTGGGTTAGGTCTGAGTTATGCCCGCATCTGGCTCATGATTTTGCCTTCTTCGCATACTTGTTGGCCAGATCCTCGGTTTTTTTCGTGTTTGAATCACGTAGTAATGTTGTACCACACTGAGGCAGTCAATTAAACCTGGTTTCGATCAATATTTCAGAGGATAACACCGGTTAGGTCTGGGTTAGGTCCCGGAAATGCACGCATCTGGCTCATGATTTCGCCTTTTTCGCAAACTTGTTGACCAGATCCTGGGTTTTTTCCGTGTTTGAATCACGTAGTAATGTGGTAACACACTGAAGCAGTCAATTTAACCTGGCTTCGATAAATATTTTGGAGGATAACACCGGTTATGTGTGGGTTAGGTCTGGGATACGCGCACCTGGCTTATACTTTCGCCTTTTTCGCAAACTTGTTGGCCAGATCCTGGGTTTTTTCCGTGTTTGAATCACGTAGTAATGTGGTAACACAAGGAAGCAGTCAATTAACCCTGGTTTCGATCAATACTTTGGAGGATAACACCGGTTAGGTCTGGGTTAGGTCAGGGTTATGCCCGCATCTGGCTCATGATTTTGCCTTCTTCGCATACTTGTTGGCCAGATCCTGGGTTTTTTTCGTGTTTGAATCACGTAGTAATGTGGTAACACACTGAAGCAGTCAATTAAACCTGGTTCCGATCAATATTCTAGAGGATAACACCGGTTAGGTCTGGGTTAGGTCCGGGAAATACACGCATCTGGCTCATGATTTCGCCTTTTTCGCAAACTTGTTGGCCTGATCCTGGGTTTTTTCCGTGTTTGAATCACGTAGTAATGTGGTAACACACTGAAGCAGTCAATTTAACCTGGTTTCGATCAATATTTTAGAGGATAACACCGGATAGGTCTGGGTTAGGTCTGGGATATACGCGCATCTGGCTTATACTTTCGCCTTTTTCGCAAACTTGTTGGCCAGATCCTGGGTTTTTTCCGTGTTTGAATCACGTAGTAAAGTGGTAATTCACTGAAGCAGTCAATTAAACCTGGTTTCGATCAATATTTCCGAGGATAACACCGGTTAGGTCTGGGTTAGGTCTGGGTTATGCCCGCATCTGGCTCATGATTTTGCCTTCTTCGCATACTTGTTGGCCAGATCCTGGGTTTTTTTCGTGTTTGAATCACGTAGTAATGTGGTAACACACTGAAGCAGTCAATTAAAGCTGGTTTCGATCAATATTTTAGAGGATAACACCGGTTAGTTCTGGGTTAGGTGGGGGCTATGCCCGCATCTGGCTCATGATTTTGCCTTCTTCGCATACATGTTGGCCAGATCCTGGGTTTTTTTCGTGTTTGAATCACGTAGTAATGTGGTAACACACTGAAGCAGTCAATTTAACCTGGTTTCGATCAATATTTTAGAGGATAACACCGGTTAGGTCTGGGTTAGGTCCGGGAAATGCACGCATCTGGCTCATGATTTCGCCTTTTTCGCAAATTTGTTGGCCAGATCCTGGGTTTTTTCCGTGTTTGAATCACGTAGTAATGTGGTAACACACTGAAGCAGTCAATTAAACCTGGTTCCGATCAATATTTTAGAGGATAACACCGGTTAGGTCTGGGTTAGGTCCGGGAAATGCACGCATCTGGCTCATGATTTCGCCTTTTTCGCAAATTTGTTGGCCAGATCCTGGGTTTTTTTCGTGTTTGAATCACGTAGTAATGTGGTAACACACTGAAGCAGTCAATTAAAGCTGGTTTCGATCAATATTTTAGAGGATAACACCGGTTAGTTCTGGGTTAGGTGGGGGCTATGCCCGCATCTGGCTCATGATTTTGCCTTCTTCGCATACTTGTTGGCCAGATCCTGAGTTTTTTTCGTGTTTGAATCACGTAGTAATGTGGTAACACACTGAAGCAGTCAATTTAACCTGGTTTCGATCAATATTTTAGAGGATAACACCGGTTAGGTCTGGGTTAGGTCTGGGTTATGCCCGCATCTGGCTCATGATTTTGCCTTCTTCGCATACTTGTTGGCCAGATCCTGGGTTTTTTTCGTGTTTGAATCACGTAGTAATGTTGTACCACACTGAGGCAGTCAATTAAACCTGGTTTCGATCAATATTTCAGAGGATGACACCGGTTATGTCTGGGTTAGGTCCGGGAAATGCACGCATCTGGCTCATGATTTCGCCTTTTTCGCAAACTTGTTGACCAGATCCTGGGTTTTTTCCGTGTTTGAATCACGTAGTAATGTGGTACCACACTGAGGCAGTCAATTAAACCTGGTTTCGATCAATATTTTAGAGGATAACACCAGTTAGGTCTGGGTTAGGTCTGGGATATGCGCGCATCTGGCTTATACTTTCGCCTTCTTCGCATACTTGTTGGCCAGATCCTGGGTTTTTTCCGTGTTTGATCACGTAGTAATGTGGTAACACACTGAAGCAGTCAATTAAACCTGGTTTCGATCAATATTTCAGAGGATAACACCGGTTAGGTCTGGGATATGCGCGCATCTGACTTATACTTTCACCTTTTTCGCAAACTTGTTGGCCAGATCCTGGGTTTTTTCCGTGTTTGAATCACGTAGTAATGTGGTAACACACTGAAGCAGTCAATTAAACCTGGTTCCGATCAATATTTTAGAGGATAACACCGATTAGGTCTGGGTTAGGTCTGAGTTATGCCCGCATCTGGCTCATGATTTTGCCTTCTTCGCATACTTGTTGGCCAGATCCTCGGTTTTTTTCGTGTTTGAATCACGTAGTAATGTTGTACCACACTGAGGCAGTCAATTAAACCTAGTTTCGATCAATATTTCAGAGGATAACACCGGTTAGGTCTGGGTTAGGTCCCGGAAATGCACGCATCTGGCTCATGATTTCGCCTTTTTCGCAAACTTGTTGACCAGATCCTGGGTTTTTTCCGTGTTTGAATCACGTAGTAATGTGGTAACACACTGAAGCAGTCAATTTAACCTGGCTTCGATAAATATTTTGGAGGATAACACCGGTTATGTGTGGGTTAGGTCTGGGATACGCGCACCTGGCTTATACTTTCGCCTTTTTCGCAAACTTGTTGGCCAGATCCTGGGTTTTTTCCGTGTTTGAATCACGTAGTAATGTGGTAACACAAGGAAGCAGTCAATTAACCCTGGTTTCGATCAATACTTTGGAGGATAACACCGGTTAGGTCTGGGTTAGGTCAGGGTTATGCCCGCATCTGGCTCATGATTTTGCCTTCTTCGCATACTTGTTGGCCAGATCCTGGGTTTTTTTCGTGTTTGAATCACGTAGTAATGTGGTAACACACTGAAGCAGTCAATTAAACCTGGTTCCGATCAATATTCTAGAGGATAACACCGGTTAGGTCTGGGTTAGGTCCGGGAAATACACGCATCTGGCTCATGATTTCGCCTTTTTCGCAAACTTGTTGACCAGATCCTGGGTTTTTTCCGTGTTTGAATCACGTAGTAATGTGGTAACACACTGAAGCAGTCAATTTAACCTGGCTTCGATAAATATTTTGGAGGATAACACCGGTTATGTGTGGGTTAGGTCTGGGATACGCGCACCTGGCTTATACTTTCGCCTTTTTCGCAAACTTGTTGGCCAGATCCTGGGTTTTTTCCGTGTTTGAATCACGTAGTAATGTGGTAACACAAGGAAGCAGTCAATTAACCCTGGTTTCGATCAATACTTTGGAGGATAACACCGATTAGGTCTGGGTTAGGTCTGAGTTATGCCCGCATCTGGCTCATGATTTTGCCTTCTTCGCATACTTGTTGGCCAGATCCTCGGTTTTTTTCGTGTTTGAATCACGTAGTAATGTTGTACCACACTGAGGCAGTCAATTAAACCTGGTTTCGATCAATATTTCAGAGGATAACACCGGTTAGGTCTGGGTTAGGTCCCGGAAATGCACGCATCTGGCTCATGATTTCGCCTTTTTCGCAAACTTGTTGACCAGATCCTGGGTTTTTTCCGTGTTTGAATCACGTAGTAATGTGGTAACACACTGAAGCAGTCAATTTAACCTGGCTTCGATAAATATTTTGGAGGATAACACCGGTTATGTGTGGGTTAGGTCTGGGATACGCGCACCTGGCTTATACTTTCGCCTTTTTCGCAAACTTGTTGGCCAGATCCTGGGTTTTTTCCGTGTTTGAATCACGTAGTAATGTGGTAACACAAGGAAGCAGTCAATTAACCCTGGTTTCGATCAATACTTTGGAGGATAACACCGGTTAGGTCTGGGTTAGGTCAGGGTTATGCCCGCATCTGGCTCATGATTTTGCCTTCTTCGCATACTTGTTGGCCAGATCCTGGGTTTTTTTCGTGTTTGAATCACGTAGTAATGTGGTAACACACTGAAGCAGTCAATTAAACCTGGTTCCGATCAATATTCTAGAGGATAACACCGGTTAGGTCTGGGTTAGGTCCGGGAAATACACGCATCTGGCTCATGATTTCGCCTTTTTCGCAAACTTGTTGGCCTGATCCTGGGTTTTTTCCGTGTTTGAATCACGTAGTAATGTGGTAACACACTGAAGCAGTCAATTTAACCTGGTTTCGATCAATATTTTAGAGGATAACACCGGTTAGGTCTGGGTTAGGTCTGGGATATACGCGCATCTGGCTTATACTTTCGCCTTTTTCGCAAACTTGTTGGCCAGATCCTGGGTTTTTTCCGTGTTTGAATCACGTAGTAAAGTGGTAATTCACTGAAGCAGTCAA
This sequence comes from Colletes latitarsis, assembly GCF_051014445.1. NCBI lineage: Eukaryota > Metazoa > Arthropoda > Insecta > Hymenoptera > Colletidae > Colletes > Colletes latitarsis. Next base: position 34,992,706 of record NW_027488367.1, read on the forward strand.
TTAAACCTGGTTTCGATCAATATTTTGCGAGGATAACACCGGTTAGGTCTGGGTTAGGTCTGGGTTATGCCCGCATCTGGCTCATGATTTTGCCTTCTTCGCATACTTGTTGGCCAGATCCTGGGTTTTTTTCGTGTTTGAATCACGTAGTAATGTGGTAACACACTGAAGCAGTCAATTAAAGCAGGTTTCGATCAATATTTTAGAGGATAACACCGGTTAGTTCTGGGTTAGGTGGGGGCTATGCCCGCATCTGGCTCATGATTTTGCCTTCTTCGCATACATGTTGGCCAGATCCTGGGTTTTTTTCGTGTTTGAATCACGTAGTAATGTGGTAACACACTGAAGCAGTCAATTTAACCTGGTTTCGATCAATATTTTAGAGGATAACACCGGTTAGGTCTGGGTTAGGTCCGGGAAATGCACGCATCTGGCTCATGATTTCGCCTTTTTCGCAAATTTGTTGGCCAGATCCTGGGTTTTTTCCGTGTTTGAATCACGTAGTAATGTGGTAACACACTGAAGCAGTCAATTAAACCTGGTTCCGATCAATATTTTAGAGGATAACACCGGTTAGGTCTGGGTTAGGTCCGGGAAATGCACGCATCTGGCTCATGATTTCGCCTTCTTCGCATACTTGTTGGCCAGATCCTGGGTTTTTTTCGTGTTTGAATCACGTAGTAATGTTGTACCACACTGAGGCAGTCAATTAAACCTGGTTTCGATCAATATTTCAGAGGATGACACCGGTTATGTCTGGGTTAGGTCCGGGAAATGCACGCATCTGGCTCATGATTTCGCCTTTTTCGCAAACTTGTTGACCAGATCCTGGGTTTTTTCCGTGTTTGAATCACGTAGTAATGTGGTACCACACTGAGGCAGTCAATTAAACCTGGTTTCGATCAATATTTTAGAGGATAACACCAGTTAGGTCTGGGTTAGGTCTGGGATATGCGCGCATCTGGCTTATACTTTCGCCTTCTTCGCATACTTGTTGTCCAGATCCTGGGTTTTTTCCGTGTTTGATCACGTAGTAATGTGGTAACACACTGAAGCAGTCAATTAAACCTGGTTTCGATCAATATTTCAGAGGATAACACCGGTTAGGTCTGGGATATGCGCGCATCTGACTTATACTTTCACCTTTTTCGCAAACTTGTTGGCCAGATCCTGGGTTTTTTCCGTGTTTGAATCACGTAGTAATGTGGTAACACACTGAAGCAGTCAATTAAACCTGGTTCCGATCAATTTTTTAGAGGATAACACCGGTTAGGTCTGGGTTAGGTCCGGGAAATGCACGCATCTGGCTCATGATTTCGCCTTTTTCGCAAACTTGTTGGCCTGATCCTGGGTTTTTTCCGTGTTTGAATCACGTAGTAATGTGGTAACACACTGAAGCAGTCAATTTAACCTGGTTTCGATCAATATTTTAGAGGATAACACCGGTTAGGTCTGGGTTAGGTCTGGGTTATGCCCGCATCTGGCTCATGATTTTGCCTTCTACGCATACTTGTTGGCCAGATCCTGGGTTTCTTTCGTGTTTGAATCACGTAGTAATGTGGTAATTCACTGAAGCAGTCAACTAAACCTGGTTTCGATCAATATTTTAGAGGATAACACCGATTAGGTCTGGGTTAGGTCTGAGTTATGCCCGCATCTGGCTCATGATTTTGCCTTCTTCGCATACTTGTTGGCCAGATCCTGGGTTTTTTTCGTGTTTGAATCACGTAGTAATGTTGTACCACACTGAGGCAGTCAATTAAACCTGGTTTCGATCAATATTTCAGAGGATAACACCGGTTAGGTCTGGGTTAGGTCCGGGAAATGCACGCATCTGACTTATACTTTCACCTTTTTCGCAAACTTGTTGGCCAGATCCTGGGTTTTTTCCGTGTTTGAATCACGTAGTAATGTGGTAACACACTGAAGCAGTCAATTAAACCTGGTTCCGATCAATATTTTAGAGGATAACACCGGTTAGGTCTGGGTTAGGTCTGGGATATGCGCGCATCTGGCTTATACTTTCGCCTTTTTCGCAAACTTGTTGGCCAGATCCTGGGTATTTTCCGTGTTTGGAACACGTAGTAATGTGGTAACACACTGAAGCAGTCAATAAAACCTGGTTTCGATCAATATTTTAGAGGATAACACCGGTTCGGTCTGGGTTAGGTCTGGGTTAGGTCTGGGTTAGGTCTGGGTTATGCCCGCATCTGGCTCATGATTTTGCCTTCTTCGCATACTTGTTAGCCAGATCCTGGGTTTTTTCCGTGTTTGAATCACGTAGTAATGTGGTAACACACTGAGGCAGTCTATTAAACCTGGATTCGGACAGTATTTTAGAGGATAACACCGGTTAGGTCTGGGTTAGGTCTGGGTTAGGTCTGGGATATACGCGCATCTGGCTTATACTTTCGCCTTTTTCGCAAACTTGTTGGCCAGATCCTGGGTTTTTTCCGTGTTTGAATCACGTAGTAAAGTGGTAATTCACTGAAGCAGTCAATTAAACCTGGTTTCGATCAATATTTTAGAGGATAACACCGGTTAGGTCTGGGTTAGGTCCGGGAAATGCACGCATCTTGCTCATGATTTCGCCTTTTTCGCAAATTTGTTGGCCAGATCCTGGGTTTTTTCCGTGTTTGAATCACGTAGTAATGTGGTAACACACTGAAGCAGTCAATTAAACCTGGTTCCGATCAATATTTTAGAGGATAACACCGGTTAGGTCTGGGTTAGGTCCGGGAAATGCACGCATCTGGCTCATGATTTCGCCTTTTTCGCAAACTTGTTGACCAGATCCTGGGGTTTTCCGTGTTTGAATCACGTAGTAATGTGGTAACACACTGAAGCAGTCAATTAAACCTGGTTTCGATCAATATTTCAGAGGATAACACCGGTTAGGTCTGGGTTAGGTCTGGGATTTGCGCGCATCTGGCTTATACTTTCGCATTTTTCGCAAACTTGTTGGCCAGATCCTGGGTTTTTTTCGTGTTTGAATCACGTAGTAATGTGGTAACACACTGAAGCAGTCAATAAAACCTGGTTTCGTTCAATATTTTAGAGGATAACACCGGTTAGGTCTGGGTTAGGTCTGGGATTTGCGCGCATCTGGCTTATACTACCGCCTTTTTCGCAAACTTGTTGGCCAGATCCTGGGTATTTTCGATCGTGATTCAATCACGTAGTAATGTGGTAACACACTGAGGCAGTCAATTAAACCTGGATTAGAACAGTATTTTAGAGGATAACACCGGTTAGGTCTGGGATAGGTCCGGGATATGCCCGCATCTGGCTCATGATTTTGCCTTCTTCGCATACTTGTTGGCCAGATCCTGGGTATTTTCCGTGTTTGAAACACGTAGTAATGTGGTAACACACTGAAGCAGTCAATAAAACCTGGTTTCGATCAATATTTTAGAGGATAGCACCGGTTAGGTCTGGGTTAGGTCTGGGTTAGGTCTGGGTTAGGTTTGGGTTATGCCCGCATCTGGCTCATGATTTTGCCTTCTTCGTATACTTGTTGGCCAGATCCTGGGTTTTTTCCGTGTTTGAATCACGTAGTAATGTGGTAATACACTGAAGCAGTCAATTAAACCTGGTTTCGATCAATATTTTAGAGGATAACACCGGTTAGGTCTGGGTTAGGTCTGGGATATACGCGCATCTGGCTTATACTTTCGCCTTTTTCGCAAACTTGTTGGCCAGATCCTGGGTTTTTTCCGTGTTTGAATCACGTAGTAAAGTGGTAATTCACTGAAGCAGTCAATTAAACCTGGTTTCGATCAATATTTTAGAGGATAACACCGGTTAGGTCTGGGTTAGGTCCGGGAAATGCACGCATCTGGCTCATGATTTCGCCTTTTTCGCAAATTTGTTGGCCAGATCCTGGGTATTTTCCGTGTTTTAAACACGTAGTAATGTGGTAACACACTGAAGCAGTCAATAAAACCTGGTTTCGATCTATATTTTAGAGGATAACACCGGATAGGTCTGGGTTAGGTCTGGGATTTGCGCGCATCTGGCTTATACTTTCGCCTTTTTCGCAAACTTGTTGGCCAGATCCTGGGTTTTTTTCGTGTTTGAATCACGTAGTAATGTGGTAACACACTGAAGCAGTCAATTTAACCTGGTTTCGATCAATATTTCAGAGGATAACACCGGTTAGGTCTGGGTTAGGTCTGCGATATGCGCGCATCTGGCTTATACTTTCACCTTTTTCGCAAACTAGTTGGCCAGATCCTGGGTTTTTTCCGTGTTTGAATCACGTAGTAATGTGGTAACACACTGAAGCAGTCAATAAAACCTGGTTTCGTTCAATATTTTAGAGGATAACACCGGTTAGGTCTGGGTTAGGTCTGGGATTTGCGCGCATCTGGCTTATACTACCGCCTTTTTCGCAAACTTGTTGGCCAGATCCTGGGAATTTTCGATCGTGATTCAATCACGTAGTAATGTGGTAACACACTGAGGCAGTCTATTAAACCTGGATTAGAACAGTATTTTAGAGGATAACACCGGTTAGGTCTGGGTTAGGTCTGGGTTAGGTCTGGGTTAGGTCTGGGTTATGCCCGCATCTGGCTGATGATTTTGCCTTCTTCGCATACTTGTTGGCCAGATCCTGGGTTTTTTTCGTGTTTGAATCACGTAGTAATGTGGTAACACACTGAAGCAGTCAATTCAACCTGGTTTCGATCAATATTTTAGAGGATAACACCGGTTAGTTCTGGGTTAGGTGGGGGTTATGCCCGCATCTGGCTCATGATTTTGCCTTCTTCGCATACATGTTGGCCAGATCCTGGGTTTTTTTCGTGTTTGAATCACGTAGTAATGTGGTAACACACTGAAGCAGTCAATTTAACCTGGTTTCGATCAATATTTTAGAGGATAACACCGGTTAGGTCTGGGTTAGGTCTGGGTTATGCCCGCATCTGGCTCATGATTTAGCCTTCTTCGCATACTTGTTGGCCAGATCCTGCGTTTTTTTCGTGTTTGAATCACGTAGTAATGTTGTACCACACTGAGGCAGTCAATTAAACCTGGTTTCGATCAATATTTCAGAGGATAACACCGGTTAGGTCTGGGTTAGGTCCGGGAAATGCACGCATCTGGCTCATGATTTTGCCTTCTTCGCATACATGTTGGCCAGATCCTGGGTTTTTTTCGTGTTTGAATCACGTAGTAATGTGGTAATTCACTGAAGCACTCTTTTAAACCTGGTTTCGATCAATATTTTAGAGGATAACACCGGTTAGGTCTGGGTTAGGTCTGGGATTTGCGCGCATCTGGCTTATACTTTCGCCTTTTTCGCAAACTTGTTGGCCAGATCCTGGGTTTTTTTCGTGTTTGAATCACGTAGTAATGTGGTAACACACTGAAGCAGTCAATTTAACCTGGTTTCGATCAATATTTCGGAGGATAACACCGGTTAGGCCTGGGTTAGGTCTGCGATATGCGCGCATCTGGCTTATACTTTCACCTTTTTCGCAAACTAGTTGGCCAGATCCTGGGTTTTTTCCGTGTTTGAATCACGTAGTAATGTGGTAACACACTGAAGCAGTCAATAAAACCTGGTTTCGTTCAATATTTTAGAGGATAACACCGGTTAGGTCTGGGTTAGGTCTGGGATTTGCGCGCATCTGGCTTATACTACCGCCTTTTTCGCAAACTCGTTGGCCAGATCCTGGGTATTTTCGATCGTGATTCAATCACGTAGTAATGTGGTAACACACTGAGGCAGTCTATTAAACCTGGATTAGAACAGTATTTTAGAGGATAACACCGGTTAGGTCTGGGATAGGTCCGGGATATGCCCGCATCTGGCTCATGATTTTGCCTTCTTCGCATACTTGTTGGCCAGATCCTGGGTATTTTCCGTGTTTGAAACACGTAGTAATGTGGTAACACACTGAAGCAGTCAATAAAACCTGGTTTCGATCAATATTTTAGAGGATAGCACCGGTTAGGTCTGGGTTAGGTCTGGGTTAGTTCTGGGTTATGCCCGCATCTGTCTCATGATTTTGCCTTCTTCGTATACTTGTTGGCCAGATCCTGGGTTTTTTCCGTGTTTGAATCACGTAGTAATGTGGTAATACACTGAAGCAGTCAATTAAACCTGGTTTCGATCAATATTTTAGAGGATAACACCGGTTAGGTCTGGGTTAGGTCTGGGATATACGCGCATCTGGCTTATACATTCGCCTTTTTCGCAAACTTGTTGGCCAGATCCTGGGTTTTTTCCGTGTTTGAATCACGTAGTAAAGTGGTAATTCACTGAAGCAGTCAATTAAACCTGGTTTCGATCAATATTTTAGAGGACAACACCGATTAGGTCTGGGTTAGGTCTGAGTTATGCCCGCATCTGGCTCATGATTTTGCGTTCTTCGCATACTTGTTGGCCAGATCCTGGGTATTTTCCGTGTTTGAAACACGTAGTAATGTGGTAACACACTGAAGCAGTCAATTAAGCCTGGTTTCGATCAATATTTCAGAGTATAACACCGGTTAGGTCTGGGTTAGGTCTGGGATATGCGCGCATCTGGCTTATACTTTCGCCTTTTTCGCAAACTTGTTGGCCAGATCCTGGGTATTTTCCGTGTTTGAAACACGTAGTAATGTGGTAACACACTGAAGCAGTCAATAAAACCTGGTTTCGATCAATATTTTAGAGGATAACACCGGTTAGGTCTGGGTTAGGTCTGGGTTAGGTCTGGGTTAGGTCTGGGTTATGCCCGCATCTGGCTCACGATTTTGCCTTCTTCGCATACTTGTTGGCCAGATCCTGGGTTTTTTCCGTGTTTGAATCACGTAGTAATGTGGTAACACACTGAGGCAGTCTATTAAACCTGGATTCGGACAGTATTTTAGAGGATAACACCGGTTAGGTCTGGGTTAGGTCTGGGTTATGCCCGCATCTGGCTCATGATTTTGCCTTCTTCGCATACTTGTTGGCCAGATCCTGGGTTTTTTTCGTGTTTCAATCACGTAGTAATGTGGTAACACACTGAGGCAGTCTATTAAACCTGGATTCGGACAGTATTTTAGAGGATAACACCGGTTAGGTCTGGGTTAGGTCTGGGTTATGCCCGCATCTGGCTCATGATTTTGCCTTCTTCCATACTTGTTGGCCGGATCCTGGGTTTTTTTCGTGTTTCAACCACGTAGTAATGTGGTAACACACTGAGGCAGTCTATTAAACCTGGATTCGGACAGTATTTTAGAGGATAACACCGGTTTGGTCTGGGGTTAGGTCTGGGTTATGCCCGCATCTGGCTCATGATTTTGCCTTCTTCGCATACTTGTTGGCGAGATCCTGGGTATTTTCCGTGTTTGAAACACGTAGTAATGTGGTAACACACTGAAGCAGTCAATTAAACCTGGTTTCGATCAATATTTCATAGTATAACACCGGTTAGGTCTGGGTTAGGTCTGGGATATGCGCGCATCTGGCTTATACTTTCGCCTTTTTCGCAAACTTGTTGGCCAGATCCTGGGTATTTTCCGTGTTTGAAACACGTAGTAATGTGGTAACACACTGAAGCAGTCAATAAAACCTGGTTTCGATCAATATTTTAGAGGATAACACCGGTTAGGTCTGGGTTAGGTCTGGGTTAGGTCTGGGTTAGGTCTGGGTTATGCCCGCATCTGGCTCACGATTTTGCCTTCTTCGCATACTTGTTGGCCAGATCCTGGGTTTTTTCCGTGTTTGAATCACGTAGTAATGTGGTAACACACAGAGGCAGTCTATTAAACCTGGATTCGGACAGTATTTTAGAGGATAACACCGGTTAGGTCTGGGTTAGGTCTGGGTTATGCCCGCATCTGGCTCATGATTTTGCCTTCTTCGCATACTTGTTGGCCAGATCCTGGGTTTTTTTCGTGTTTCAATCACGTAGTAATGTGGTAACACACTGAGGCAGTCTATTAAACCTGGATTCGGACAGTATTTTAGAGGATAACACCGGTTAGGTCTGGGTTAGGTCTGGGTTATGCCCGCATCTGGCTCATGATTTTGCCTTCTTCGCATACTTGTTGGCCAGATCCTGGGTTTTTTTCGTGTTTGAATCACGTAGTAATGTGGTAATACACTGAAGCAGTCAATTAAACCTGGTTTCGATCAATATTTTAGAGGATAACACCGGTTAGGTCTGGGTTAGGTCTGGGATATGCGCGCATCTGGCGTATGCTTTCGCCTTTTTCGCAAACTTGTTGGCCAGATCCTGGGTTTTTTCCGTGTTTGAATCACGTAGTAATGTTGTACCACACTGAGGCAGTCAATTAAACGTGGATTCGGACAGTATTTTAGAGGATAACACCGGTTAGGTCTGGGTTAGGTCTGGGTTATGCCCGCATCTGGCTCATGATTTTGCCTTCTTCGCATACTTCTTGGCCAGATCCTGGGCTTTTTTCGTGTTTGAATCACGTAGTAATGTGGTAATACACTGAAGCAGTCAATAAAACCTGGTTTCGATCAATATTTTAGAGGATAACACCGGTTAGGTCTGGGTTAGGTCTGGGTTATGCCCGCATCTGGCTTATGATTTTGCCTTCTTTGCATACTTGTTGGCCAGATCCTGGGTTTTTTTCGTGTTTGAATCACGTAGTAATGTGGTAACACACTGAAGCAGTCAATTAAACCTGGTTTCGACGAATATTTTAGAGGATAACACCGGTTAGGTCTGGGTTAGGTCTGGGATATGCGCGCTTCTGGCTTATACTTTCGCCTTTTTCGCAAACTTGTTGGCCAGATCCTGGGTTTTTTCCGTGTTTGAATCACGTAGTAATGTGGTAACTCACTGAAGCAGTCAATTAAACCTGGTTTCGATCAATATTTTCGAGGATAACACCGGTTAGGTCTGGGTTAGGTCTGGGTTATGCCCGCATCTGGCTCATGATTTTGCCTTCTTCGCATACTTGTTGGCCAGATCATGGGTTTTTTTCGTGTTTGAATCACGTAGTAATGTGGTAATTCACTGAAGCAGTCAATTAAACCTGGTTTCGATGAATATTTTAGAGGATAACACCGATTAGGTCTGGGTTAGGTCTGAGTTATGCCCGCATCTGGCTCATGATTTTGCCTTCTTCGCATACTTGTTGGCCAGATCCTGGGTTTTTTTCGTGTTTGAATTACGTAGTAATGTTGTACCACACTGAGGCAGTCAATTAAACCTGGTTTCGATCAATATTTCAGAGGATAACACCGGTTAGGTCTGGGTTAGGTCCGGGAAATGCGCGCATCTGGCTTATACTTTCGCCTTTTTCGCAAACTTGTTGGCCAGATCCTGGGTATTTTCCGTGTTTGAAACACGTAGTAATGTGGTAACACACTGAAGCAGTCAATAAAACCTGGTTTCGATCAATATTTTAGAGGATAGCACCGGTTAGGTCTGGGTTAGGTCTGAAATTTGCGCGCATCTGGCTTATACTTTCGCCCTTTTCGCAAACTTGTTGGCCAGATCCGGTGTTTTTTTCGTGTTTCAATCACGTAGTAATGTGGTAACACACTGAGGCAGTCTATTAAACCTGGATTAGGACAGTATTTTAGAGGATAACACCGGTTAGGTCTGGGTTAGGTCTGGGTTATGCCCGCATCTGGCTCATGATTTTGCCTTCTTCGCATACTTGTTGGCCAGATCCTGGGTATTTTCCGTGTTTGAAACACGTAGTAATGTGGTAACACACTGAAGCAGTCAATTAAACCTGGTTTCGATCAATATTTCAGAGTATAACACCGGTTAGGTCTGGGTTAGGTCTGGGATATGCGCGCATCTGGCTTATACTTTCGCCTTTTTCGCAAACTTGTTGGCCAGATCCTGGGTATTTTCCGTGTTTGAAACACGTAGTAATGTGGTAACACACTGAAGCAGTCAATAAAACCTGGTTTCGATAAATATTTTAGAGGATAACACCGGTTAGGTCTGGGTTAGGTCTGGGTTAGGTCTGGGTTAGGTCTGGGTTATGCCCGCATCTGGCTCATGATTTTGCCTTCTTCGCATACTTGTTGGCCAGATCCTGGGTTTTTTCCGTGTTTGAATCACGTAGTAATGTGGTAACACACTGAGGCAGTCTATTAAACCTGGATTCGGACAGTATTTTAGAGGATAACACCGGTTAGGTCTGGGTTAGGTCTGGGTTATGCCCGCATCTGGCTCATGATTTTGCCTTCTTCGCATACTTGTTGGCCAGATCCTGGGTTTTTTTCGTGTTTCAATCACGTAGTAATGTGGTAACACACTGAGGCAGTCTATTAAACCTGGATTCGGACAGTATTTTAGAGGATAACACCGGTTAGGTCTGGGTTAGCTCTGGGTTATGCCCGCATCTGGCTCATGATTTTGCCTTCTTCGCATACTTGTTGGCCAGATCCTGGGTTTTTTTCGTGTTTGAATCACGTAGTAATGTGGTAATACACTGAAGCAGTCAATTAAACCTGGTTTCGATCAATATTTTAGAGGATAACACCGGTTAGGTCTGGGTTAGGTCTGGGATATGCGCGCATCTGGCGTATGCTTTCGCCTTTTTCGCAAACTTGTTGGCCAGATCCTGGGTTTTTTCCGTGTTTGAATCACGTAGTAACGTTGTACCACACTGAGGCAGTCAATTAAACGTGGATTCGGACAGTATTTTAGAGGATAACACCGGTTAGGTCTGGGTTAGGTCTGGGTTATGCCCGCATCTGGCTCATGATTTTGCCTTCTTCGCATACTTGTTGGCCAGATCCTGGGCTTTGTTCGTGTTTGAATCACGTAGTAATGTGGTAATACACTGAAGCAGTCAATAAAACCTGGTTTCGATCAATATTTTAGAGGATAACACCGGTTAGGTCTGGGTTAGCTCTGGGTTATGCCCGCATCTGGCTCATGATTTTGCCTTCTTCGCATACTTGTTGGCCAGATCCTGGGTTTTTTTCGTGTTTGAATCACGTAGTAATGTGGTAACACACTGAAGCAGTCAATTAAACCTGGTTTCGACGAATATTTTAGAGGATAACACCGGTTAGGTCTGGGTTAGGTCTGGGATATGCGCGCTTCTGGCTTATACTTTCGCCTTTTTCGCAAACTTGTTGGCCAGATCCTGGGTTTTTTCCGTGTTTGAATCACGTAGTAATGTGGTAACTCACTGAAGCAGTCAATTAAACCTGGTTTCGATCAATATTTTCGAGGATAACACCGGTTAGGTCTGGGTTAGGTCTGGGTTATGCCCGCATCTGGCTCATGATTTTGCCTTCTTCGCATACTTGTTGGCCAGATCATGGGTTTTTTTCGTGTTTGAATCACGTAGTAATGTGGTAATTCACTGAAGCAGTCAATTAAACCTGGTTTCGATGAATATTTTAGAGGATAACACCGATTAGGTCTGGGTTAGGTCTGAGTTATGCCCGCATCTGGCTCATGATTTTGCCTTCTTCGCATACTTGTTGGCCAGATCCTGGGTTTTTTTCGTGTTTGAATTACGTAGTAATGTTGTACCACACTGAGGCAGTCAATTAAACCTGGTTTCGATCAATATTTCAGAGGATAACACCGGTTAGGTCTGGGTTAGGTCCGGGAAATGCGCGCATCTGGCTTATACTTTCGCCTTTTTCGCAAACTTGTTGGCCAGATCCTGGGTATTTTCCGTGTTTGAAACACGTAGTAATGTGGTAACACACTGAAGCAGTCAATAAAACCTGGTTTCGATCAATATTTTAGAGGATAGCACCGGTTAGGTCTGGGTTAGGTCTGAAATTTGCGCGCATCTGGCTTATACTTTCGCCCTTTTCGCAAACTTGTTGGCCAGATCCGGTGTTTTTTTCGTGTTTCAATCACGTAGTAATGTGGTAACACACTGAGGCAGTCTATTAAACCTGGATTAGGACAGTATTTTAGAGGATAACACCGGTTAGGTCTGGGTTAGGTCTGGGTTATGCCCGCATCTGGCTCATGATTTTGCCTTCTTCGCATACTTGTTGGCCAGATCCTGGGTATTTTCCGTGTTTGAAACACGTAGTAATGTGGTAACACACTGAAGCAGTCAATTAAACCTGGTTTCGATCAATATTTCAGAGTATAACACCGGTTAGGTCTGGGTTAGGTCTGGGATATGCGCGCATCTGGCTTATACTTTCGCCTTTTTCGCAAACTTGTTGGCCAGATCCTGGGTATTTTCCGTGTTTGAAACACGTAGTAATGTGGTAACACACTGAAGCAGTCAATAAAACCTGGTTTCGATAAATATTTTAGAGGATAACACCGGTTAGGTCTGGGTTAGGTCTGGGTTAGGTCTGGGTTAGGTCTGGGTTATGCCCGCATCTGGCTCATGATTTTGCCTTCTTCGCATACTTGTTGGCCAGATCCTGGGTTTTTTCCGTGTTTGAATCACGTAGTAATGTGGTAACACACTGAGGCAGTCTATTAAACCTGGATTCGGACAGTATTTTAGAGGATAACACCGGTTAGGTCTGGGTTAGGTCTGGGTTATGCCCGCATCTGGCTCATGATTTTGCCTTCTTCGCATACTTGTTGGCCAGATCCTGGGTTTTTTTCGTGTTTCAATCACGTAGTAATGTGGTAACACACTGAGGCAGTCTATTAAACCTGGATTCGGACAGTATTTTAGAGGATAACACCGGTTAGGTCTGGGTTAGCTCTGGGTTATGCCCGCATCTGGCTCATGATTTTGCCTTCTTCGCATACTTGTTGGCCAGATCCTGGGTTTTTTTCGTGTTTGAATCACGTAGTAATGTGGTAATACACTGAAGCAGTCAATTAAACCTGGTTTCGATCAATATTTTAGAGGATAACACCGGTTAGGTCTGGGTTAGGTCTGGGATATGCGCGCATCTGGCGTATGCTTTCGCCTTTTTCGCAAACTTGTTGGCCAGATCCTGGGTTTTTTCCGTGTTTGAATCACGTAGTAACGTTGTACCACACTGAGGCAGTCAATTAAACGTGGATTCGGACAGTATTTTAGAGGATAACACCGGTTAGGTCTGGGTTAGGTCTGGGTTATGCCCGCATCTGGCTCATGATTTTGCCTTCTTCGCATACTTGTTGGCCAGATCCTGGGCTTTGTTCGTGTTTGAATCACGTAGTAATGTGGTAATACACTGAAGCAGTCAATAAAACCTGGTTTCGATCAATATTTTAGAGGATAACACCGGTTAGGTCTGGGTTAGCTCTGGGTTATGCCCGCATCTGGCTCATGATTTTGCCTTCTTCGCATACTTGTTGGCCAGATCCTGGGTTTTTTTCGTGTTTGAATCACGTAGTAATGTGGTAATTCACTGAAGCAGTCAATTAAACCTGGTTTCGATCAATATTTTAGAGGATAACACCGGTTAGGTCTGGGTTAGGTCTGGGATATACGCGCATCTGGCTTATACTTTCGCCTTTTTCGCAAACTTGTTGGCCAGATCCTGGGTTTTTTCCGTGTTTGAATCACGTAGTAATGTGGTAATTCACTAAAGCAGTCAATAAAACCTGGTTTCGATCAATATTTTAGAGGATAACACCGGTTAGGTCTGGGTTAGGTCTGGGTTATGCCCGCATCTGGCTCATGATTTTGCCTTCTTCGCATACTTGTTGGCCAGATCCTGCGTTTTTTTCGTGTTTGAATCACGTAGTAATGTGGTAACACACTGAAGCAGTCAATTAAACCTGGTTTCGATCAATATTTTAGAGGATAACACCGGTTAGGTCTGGGTTAGGCCTGGGATATGCGCGCATCTGGCTTATGATTTCGCCATTTTCGCAAACTTGTTGGCCAGATCCTGGGTTTCTTTCGTGTTTCAATCACGTTGTAATGTTGTACCACACTGAGGCAGTCAATTAAACCTGGTTTCGATCAATATTTTAGAGGATAACACCGGTTAGGTCTGGGTTAGGTCTGGGTTATGCCCGCATCTGGCTCATGATTTTGCCTTCTTCGCATACTTGTTGGCCAGATCCTGGGTTTTTTTCGAGTTTGAATCACGTAGTAATGTGGTAATACACTGAAGCAGTCAATTAAACCTGGTTTCGATCAATATTTTAGAGGATAGCACCGGTTAGGTCTGGGTTAGGTCTGGGATATGCGCGCATCTGGCGTATGCTTTCGCCTTTTTCGCAAACTTGTTGGCCAGATCCTGGGTTTTTTCCGTGTTTGAATCACGTAGTAATGTTGTACCACACTGAGGCAGTCAATTAAACGTGGATTCGGACAGTATTTTAGAGGATAACACCGGTTAGGTCTGGGTTAGGTCTGGGTTATGCCCGCATCTGGCTCATGATTTTGCCTTCTTCGCATACTTGTTGGCCAGATCCTGGGCTTTTTTCGTGTTTGAATCACGTAGTAATGTGGTAATACACTGAAGCAGTCAATAAAACCTGGTTTCGATCAATATTTTAGAGGATAACACCGGTTAGGTCTGGGTTAGGTCTGGGTTATGCCCGCAACTGTCTCATGATTTTGCCTTCTTTGCATACTTGTTGGCCAGATCCTGGGTTTTTTTCGTGTTTGAATCACGTAGTAATGTGGTAACACACTGAAGCAGTCAATTAAACCTGGTTTCGACGAAAATTTTAGAGGATAACACCGGTTAGGTCTGGGTTAGGTCTGGGATATGCGCGCTTCTGGCTTATACTTTCGCCTTTTTCGCAAACTTGTTGGCCAGATCCTGGGTTTTTTCCGTGTTTGAAACACGTAGTAATGTGGTAACACACTGAAGCAGTCAATTAAACCTGGTTTCGATCAATATTTTAGAGGATAACACCGGTTAGGTCTGGGTTAGGTCTGGGTTATGCCCGCATCTGGCTCATGATTTTGCCTTCTTCGCATACTTGTTGGCCAGATCCTGGGTTTTTTTCGTGTTTGAATCACGTAGTAATGTGGTAATTCACTGAAGCAGTCAATTAAACCTGGTTTCGATCAATATTTTAGAGGATAACACCGGTTAGGTCTGGGTTAGGTCTGGGATATACGCGCATCTGGCTAATACTTTCGCCTTTTTCGCAAACTTGTTGGCCAGATCCTGGGTTTTTTCCGTGTTTGAATCACGTAGTAATGTGGTAATTCACTAAAGCAGTCAATAAAACCTGGTTTCGATCAATATTTTAGAGGATAACACCGGTTAGGTCTGGGTTAGGTCTGGGTTATGCCCGCATCTGGCTCATGATTTTGCCTTCTTCGCATACTTGTTGGCCAGATCCTGGGTTTTTTTCGTGTTTGAATCACGTAGTAATGTGGTAACACACTGAAGCAGTCAATTAAACCTGGTTTCGATCAATATTTTAGAGGATAACACCGGTTAGGTCTGGGATAGGCCTGGGATATGCGCGCATCTGGCTTATGATTTCGCCATTTTCGCAAACTTGTTGGCCAGATCCTGGGTTTCTTTCGTGTTTCAATCACGTTGTAATGTTGTACCACACTGAGGCAGTCAAATAAACCTGGTTTCGATCAATATTTCAGACGATAACACCGGTTAGGTCTGGGTTAGGTCCGGGAAATGCACGCATCTGGCTCATGCTTTCGCCTTTTTCGCAAACTTGTTGGCCAGATCCTGGGTTTTTTTCGTGTTTGAATCACGTAGTAATGTGGTAACACACTGAAGCAGTCAATTAAACCTGGTTTCGACGAATATTTTAGAGGATAACACCGGTTAGGTCTGGGTTAGGTCTGGGTTATGCCCGCAACTGTCTCATGATTTTGCCTTCTTTGCATACTTGTTGGCCAGATCCTGGGTTTTTTTCGTGTTTCAATCACGTAGTAATGTGGTAACACACTGAGGCAGTCAATTAAACGTGGATTCGGACAGTATTTTAGAGGATAACACCGGTTAGGTCTGGGTTAGGTCTGGGTTATGCCCGCATCTGGCTCATGATTTTGCCTTCTTCGCATACTTGTTGGCCAGATCCTGGGCTTTTTTCGTGTTTGAATCACGTAGTAATGTGGTAATACACTGAAGCAGTCAATAAAACCTGGTTTCGATCAATATTTTAGAGGATAACACCGGTTAGGTCTGGGTTAGGTCTGGGTTATGCCCGCAACTGTCTCATGATTTTGCCTTCTTTGCATACTTGTTGGCCAGATCCTGGGTTTTTTTCGTGTTTGAATCACGTAGTAATGTGGTAACACACTGAAGCAGTCAATTAAACCTGGTTTCGACGAATATTTTAGAGGATAACACCGGTTAGGTCTGGGTTAGGTCTGGGATATGCGCGCTTCTGGCTTATACTTTCGCCTTTTTCGCAAACTTGTTGGCCAGATCCTGGGTTTTTTCCGTGTTTGAAACACGTAGTAATGTGGTAACACACTGAAGCAGTCAATTAAACCTGGTTTCGATCAATATTTTAGAGGATAACACCGGTTAGGTCTGGGTTAGGTCTGGGTTATGCCCGCATCTGGCTCATGATTTTGCCTTCTTCGCATACTTGTTGGCCAGATCCTGGGTTTTTTTCGTGTTTGAATCACGTAGTAATGTGGTAATTCACTGAAGCAGTCAATTAAACCTGGTTTCGATCAATATTTTAGAGGATAACACCGGTTAGGTCTGGGTTAGGTCTGGGATATACGCGCATCTGGCTAATACTTTCGCCTTTTTCGCAAACTTGTTGGCCAGATCCTGGGTTTTTTCCGTGTTTGAATCACGTAGTAATGTGGTAATTCACTAAAGCAGTCAATAAAACCTGGTTTCGATCAATATTTTAGAGGATAACACCGGTTAGGTCTGGGTTAGGTCTGGGTTATGCCCGCATCTGGCTCATGATTTTGCCTTCTTCGCATACTTGTTGGCCAGATCCTGGGTTTTTTTCGTGTTTGAATCACGTAGTAATGTGGTAACACACTGAAGCAGTCAATTAAACCTGGTTTCGATCAATATTTTAGAGGATAACACCGGTTAGGTCTGGGATAGGCCTGGGATATGCGCGCATCTGGCTTATGATTTCGCCATTTTCGCAAACTTGTTGGCCAGATCCTGGGTTTCTTTCGTGTTTCAATCACGTTGTAATGTTGTACCACACTGAGGCAGTCAAATAAACCTGGTTTCGATCAATATTTCAGACGATAACACCGGTTAGGTCTGGGTTAGGTCCGGGAAATGCACGCATCTGGCTCATGCTTTCGCCTTTTTCGCAAACTTGTTGGCCAGATCCTGGGTTTTTTCCGTGTTTGAATCACGTAGTAATGTTGTACCACACTGAGGCAGTCAATTAAACCTGGTTTCGATCAACATTTCAGAGGATAACACCGGTTAGGTCTGAGTTAGGTCCGGGAAATGCACGCATCTGGCTCATGATTTCGCCTTTTTCGCAAACTTGTTGGCCAGATCCTGGGTTTTTTCCGTGTTTGAATCACGTAGTAATGTGGTAATTCACTGAAGCACTCTTTTAAACCTGGTTTCGATCAATATTTTAGAGGATAACACCGGTTAGGTCTGGGTTAGGTCTGGGATATGCGCGCATCTGGCTTATACTTTCGCCATTTTTGCAAACTTGTTGGCCAGATCCTGGGTATTTTCCGTGTTTGAATCACGTAGTAATGTGGTAATACACTGAAGCAGTCATTTAAACCTGGTTTCGATCAATATTTTAGAGGATAACACCGGTTGGGTCTGGGTTAGGTCCGGGAAATGCACGCATCTGGCTTATGATTTCGCCTTTTTCGCAAACTTGTTGACCAGATCCTGGGTTTTTTCCGTGTTTGAATCACGTAGTAATGTGGTACCACACTGAGGCAGTCAATTAAACCTGGTTTCGATCAATATTTTAGAGGATAACACCAGTTAGGTCTGGGT
Organism: Colletes latitarsis; assembly: GCF_051014445.1. Classification (NCBI taxonomy): domain Eukaryota; kingdom Metazoa; phylum Arthropoda; class Insecta; order Hymenoptera; family Colletidae; genus Colletes; species Colletes latitarsis. The sequence goes on from NW_027488367.1 coordinate 35,010,455, forward strand.
TAGGTCTGGCATATGCGCGCATCTGGCTTATACTTTCGCCTTCTTCGCATACTTGTTGGCCAGATCCTGGGTTTTTTCCGTGTTTGAATCACGTAGTAATGTGGTAACACACTGAAGCAGTCAATAAAACCTGGTTTTGATCAATATTTTAGAGGATAACACCGGTTAGGTCTGGGTTAGGTCCGGGAAATGCACGCATCTGGCTCATGATTTCGCCTTTTTCGCAAACTTGTTGGCCAGATCCTGGTTTTTTTTCGTGTTTCAATCACGTAGTAATGTGGTAACACACTGAGGCAGTCTATTAAACCTGGATTAGGACAGTATTTTAGAGGATAACACCGGTTAGGTCTGGGTTAGGTCTGGGTTATGCCCGCATCTGGCTCATGATTTTGCCTTCTTCGCATACTTGTTGGCCAGATCCTGGGTATTTTCCGTGTTTGAAACACGTAGTAATGTGGTAACACACTGAAGCAGTCAATTAAACCTGGTTTCGATCAATATTTTAGAGGATAACACCGGTTAGGTCTGGGTTAGGTCTGGGATATGCGCGCATCTGGCTTATACTTTCGCCTTTTTTGCAAACTTGTTGGCCAGATCCTGGGTTTTTTCCGTGTTTGAATCACGTAGTAATGTGGTAATACACTGAAGCAGTCAATTAAACCTGGTTTCGATCAATATTTTAGAGGATAACACCGGTTAGGTCTGGGTTAGGTCCGGGAAATGCACGCATCTGGCTTATGATTTCGCCTTTTTCGCAAACTTGTTGACCAGATCCTGGGTTTTTTCCGTGTTTGAATCACGTAGTAATGTGGTACCACACTGAGGCAGTCAATTAAACCTGGTTTCGATCAATATTTTAGAGGATAACACCAGCTAGGTCTGGGTTAGGTCTGGCATATGCGCGCATCTGGCTTATACTTTCGCCTTCTTCGCATACTTGTTGGCCAGATCCTGGGTTTTTTCCGTGTTTGAATCACGTAGTAATGTGGTAACACACTGAAGCAGTCAATAAAACCTGGTTTCGATCAATATTTTAGAGGATAACACCGGTTAGGTCTGGGTTAGGTCTGGGTTATGCCCGCATCTGGCTCATGATTTTGCCTTCTTCGCATACTTGTTGGCCAGATCCTGGGTTTTTTCCGTGTTTGAATCACGTAGTAATGTGGTAACACACTGAAGCAGTCAATAAAACCTGGTTTCGATCAATATTTCAGAGGATAACACCGGTTAGGTCTGGGTTAGGTCCGGGAAATGCACGCATCTGGCTCATGATTTCGCCGTTTTCGCAAACTTGTTGGCCAGATCCTGGGTTTTTTCCTTGTTTGAATCACGTAGTAAAGTGGTAATTCACAGAAGCTGTCAATTAAACCTGGTTTCGATCAATATTTTAGAGGATAACACCGGTTAGGTCTGGGTTAGGTCCGGGAAATGCACGCATCTGGCTCATGATTTCGCCATTTTCGCAAACTTGTTGGCCAGATCCTGGGTTTTTTTCGTGTTCCAATCACGTAGTAATGTGGTAACACACTGAGGCAGTCTATTAAACCTGGATTAGGACAGTATTTTAGAGGATAACACCGGTTAGGTCTGGGTTAGGTCTGGGTTATGCCCGCATCTGGCTCATGATTTTGCCTTTTTCGCAAACTTGTTGGCCAGATCCTGGGTATTTTCCGTGTTTGAAACACGTAGTAATGTGGTACCACACTGAGGCAGTCAATTAAACCTGGTTTCGATCAATATTTTAGAGGATAACACCAGTTAGGTCTGGGTTATGCCCGCATCTGGCTCATGATTTTGCCTTCTTCGCATACTTGTTGGCCAGATCCTGGGTTTTTTCCGTGTTTGAATCACGTAGTAATGTGGTAACACACTGAGGCAGTCTATTAAACCTGGATTCGGACAGTATTTTAGAGGATAACACCGGTTAGGTCTGGGTTAGGTCTGGGTTATGCCCGCATCTGGCTCATGATTTTGCCTTCTTCGCATACTTGTTCGCCAGATCCTGGGTTTTTTTCGTGTTTCAATCACGTAGTAATGTGGTAACACACTGAGGCAGTCTATTAAACCTGGATTCGGACAGTATTTTAGAGGATAACACCGGTTAGGTCTGGGTCAGGTCTGGGTTATGCCCGCATCTGGCTCATGATTTTGCCTTCTTCGCATACTTGTTGGCCAGATCCTGGGTTTTTTTCGTGTTTGAATCACGTAGTAATGTGGTAATACACTGAAGCAGTCAATTAAACCTGGTTTCGATCAATATTTTAGACGATAACACCGGTTAGGTCTGGGTTAGGTCTAGGATATGCGCGCATCTGGCGTATGCTTTCGCCTTTTTCGCAAACTTGTTGGCCAGATCCTGGGTTTTTTCCGTGTTTGAATCACGTAGTAATGTGGTAACACACTGAAGCAGTCAATTAAACCTGGTTTCGATCAATATTTTAGAGGATAACACCGGTTAGGTCTGGGTTAGGTCTGGGTTATGCCCGCATCTGGCTCATGATTTTGCCTTCTTCGCATACTTGTTGGCCAGATCCTGGGTTTTTTTCGTGTTTGAATCACGTAGTAATGTGGTAATTCACTGAAGCAGTCAATTAAACCTGGTTTCGATCAATATTTTAGAGGATAACACCGGTTAGGTCTGGGTTAGGTCTGGGATATACGCGCATCTGGCTTATACTTTCGCCTTTTTCGCAAACTTGTTGGTCAGATCCTGGGTTTTTTCCGTGTTTGAATCACGTAGTAATGTGGTAATTCACTAAAGCAGTCAATAAAACCTGGTTTCGATCAATATTTTAGAGGATAACACCGGTTAGGTCTGGGTTAGGTCTGGGTTATGCGCGCATCTGGCTTATGATTTCGCCATTTTCGCAAACTTGTTGGCCAGATCCTGGGTTTCTTTCGTGTTTCAATCACGTTGTAATGTTGTACCACACTGAGGCAGTCAATTAAACCTGGTTTCGATCAATATTTTAGAGGATAACACCGGTTAGGTCTGGGTTAGGTCTGGGTTACGCCCGCATCTGGCTCATGATTTTGCCTTCTTCGCATACTTGTTGGCCAGATCCTGGGTTTTTTTCGTGTTTGAATCACGTAGTAATGTGGTAATACACTGAAGCAGTCAATTAAACCTGGTTTCGATCAATATTTTAGAGGATAACACCGGTTAGGTCTGGGTTAGGTCTGGGATATGCGCGCATCTGGCGTATGCTTTCGCCTTTTTCGCAAACTTGTTGGCCAGATCCTGGGTTTTTTCCGTGTTTGAATCACGTAGTAATGTTGTACCACACTGAGGCAGTCAATTAAACGTGGATTCGGACAGTATTTTAGAGGATAACACCGGTTGGGTCTGGGTTAGGTCTGGGTTATGCCCGCATCTGGCTCATGATTTTGCCTTCTTCGCATACTTGTTGGCCAGATCCTGGGCTTTTTTCGTGTTTGAATCACGTAGTAATGTGGTAATACACTGAAGCAGTCAATAAAACCTGGTTTCGACGAATATTTTAGAGGATAACACCGGTTAGGTCTGGGTTAGGTCTGGGATATGCGCGCTTCTGGCTTATACTTTCGCCTTTTTCGCAAACTTGTTGGCCAGATCCTGGGTTTTTTCCGTGTTTGAAACACGTAGTAATGTGGTAACACACTGAAGCAGTCAATTAAACCTGGTTTCGATCAATATTTTAGAGGATAACACCGGTTAGGTCTGGGTTAGGTCTGGGTTATGCCCGCATCTGGCTCATGATTTTGCCTTCTTCGCATACTTGTTGGCCAGATCCTGGGTTTTTTTCGTGTTTGAATCACGTAGTAATGTGGTAATTCACTGAAGCAGTCAATTAAACCTGGTTTCGATCAATATTTTAGAGGATAACACCGGTTAGGTCTGGGTTAGGTCTGGGATATACGCGCATCTGGCTTATACTTTCGCCTTTTTCGCAAACTTGTTGGCCAGATCCTGGGTTTTTTCCGTGTTTGAATCACGTAGTAATGTGGTAATTCACTAAAGCAGTCAATAAAACCTGGTTTCGATCAATATTTTAGAGGATAACACCGGTTAGGTCTGGGTTAGGTCTGGGTTATGCCCGCATCTGGCTCATGATTTTGCCTTCTTCGCATACTTGTTGGCCAGATCCTGGGTATTTTCCGTGTTTGAAACACGTAGTAATGTGGTAACACACTGAAGCAGTCAATTAAACCTGGTTTCGATCAATATTTCAGAGTATAACACCGGTTAGGTCTGGGTTAGGTCTGGGATATGCGCGCATCTGGCTTATACTTTCGCCTTTTTCGCAAACTTGTTGGCCAGATCCTGGGTATTTTCCGTGTTTGAAACACGTAGTAATGTGGTAACACACTGAAGCAGTCAATAAAACCTGGTTTCGATCAATACTTTAGAGGATAACACCGGTTAGGTCTGGGTTAGGTCTGGGTTATGCCCGCATCTGGCTCATGATTTTGCCTTCTTCGCATACTTGTTGGCCAGATCCTGGGTTTTTTCCGTGTTTGAATCACGTAGTAATGTGGTAATTCACTGAAGCAGTCAATTAAACCTGGTTTCGATCAATATTTTAGAGGATAACACCGGTTAGGTCTGGGTTAGGTCTGGGATATACGCGCATCTGGCTTATACTTTCGCCTTTTTCGCAAACTTGTTGGCCAGATCCTGGGTTTTTTCCGTGTTTGAATCACGTAGTAATGTGGTAATTCACTAAAGCAGTCAATAAAACCTGGTTTCGATCAATATTTTAGAGGATAACACCGGTTAGGTCTGGGTTAGGTCTGGGATATGCGCGCATCTGGCTTATACTTTCGCCTTTTTCGCAAACTTGTTGGCCAGATCCTGGGTATTTTCCGTGTTTGAAACACGTAGTAATGTGGTAACACACTGAAGCAGTCAATAAAACCTGGTTTCGATCAATACTTTAGAGGATAACACCGGTTAGGTCTGGGTTAGGTCTGGGTTATGCCCGCATCTGGCTCATGATTTTGCCTTCTTCGCATACTTGTTGGCCAGATCCTGGGTTTTTTCCGTGTTTGAATCACGTAGTAATGTGGTAACACACTGAGGCAGTCTATTAAACCTGGATTCGGACAGTATTTTAGAGGATAACACCGGTTAGGTCTGGGTTAGGTCTGGGTTATGCCCGCATCTGGCTCATGATTTTGCCTTCTTCGCATACTTGTTGGCCAGATCCTGGGTTTTTTTCGTGTTTCAATCACGTAGTAATGTGGTAACACACTGAGGCAGTCTATTAAACCTGGATTCGGACAGTATTTTAGAGGATAACACCGGTTAGGTCTGGGTTAGGTCTGGGTTATGCCCGCATCTGGCTCATGATTTTGCCTTCTTCGCATACTTGTTGGCCAGATCCTGGGTATTTTCCGTGTTTGAAACACGTAGTAATGTGGTAACACACTGAAGCAGTCAATTAAACCTGGTTTCGATCAATATTTCAGAGTATAACACCGGTTAGGTCTGGGTTAGGTCTGGGATATGCGCGCATCTGGCTTATACTTTCGCCTTTTTCGCAAACTTGTTGGCCAGATCCTGGGTATTTTCCGTGTTTGAAACACGTAGTAATGTGGTAACACACTGAAGCAGTCAATAAAACCTGGTTTCGATCAATACTTTAGAGGATAACACCGGTTAGGTCTGGGTTAGGTCTGGGTTATGCCCGCATCTGGCTCATGATTTTGCCTTCTTCGCATACTTGTTGGCCAGATCCTGGGTTTTTTTCGTGTTTGAATCACGTAGTAATGTGGTAATTCACTGAAGCAGTCAATTAAACCTGGTTTCGATCAATATTTTAGAGGATAACACCGGTTAGGTCTGGGTTAGGTCTGGGATATACGCGCATCTGGCTTATACTTTCGCCTTTTTCGCAAACTTGTTGGCCAGATCCTGGGTTTTTTCCGTGTTTGAATCACGTAGTAATGTGGTAATTCACTAAAGCAGTCAATAAAACCTGGTTTCGATCAATATTTTAGAGGATAACACCGGTTAGGTCTGGGTTAGGTCTGGGTTATGCCCGCATCTGGCTCATGATTTTGCCTTCTTCGCATACTTGTTGGCCAGATCCTGGGTATTTTCCGTGTTTGAAACACGTAGTAATGTGGTAACACACTGAAGCAGTCAATTAAACCTGGTTTCGATCAATATTTCAGAGTATAACACCGGTTAGGTCTGGGTTAGGTCTGGGATATGCGCGCATCTGGCTTATACTTTCGCCTTTTTCGCAAACTTGTTGGCCAGATCCTGGGTATTTTCCGTGTTTGAAACACGTAGTAATGTGGTAACACACTGAAGCAGTCAATAAAACCTGGTTTCGATCAATACTTTAGAGGATAACACCGGTTAGGTCTGGGTTAGGTCTGGGATATGCGCGCTTCTGGCTTATACTTTCGCCTTTTTCGCAAACTTGTTGGCCAGATCCTGGGTTTTTTCCGTGTTTGAAACACGTAGTAATGTGGTAACACACTGAAGCAGTCAATTAAACCTGGTTTCGATCAATATTTTAGAGGATAACACCGGTTAGGTCTGGGTTAGGTCTGGGTTATGCCCGCATCTGGCTCATGATTTTGCCTTCTTCGCATACTTGTTGGCCAGATCCTGGGTTTTTTTCGTGTTTGAATCACGTAGTAATGTGGTAATTCACTGAAGCAGTCAATTAAACCTGGTTTCGATCAATATTTTAGAGGATAACACCGGTTAGGTCTGGGTTAGGTCTGGGATATACGCGCATCTGGCTTATACTTTCGCCTTTTTCGCAAACTTGTTGGCCAGATCCTGGGTTTTTTCCGTGTTTGAATCACGTAGTAATGTGGTAATTCACTAAAGCAGTCAATAAAACCTGGTTTCGATCAATATTTTAGAGGATAACACCGGTTAGGTCTGGGTTAGGTCTGGGTTATGCCCGCATCTGGCTCATGATTTTGCCTTCTTCGCATACTTGTTGGCCAGATCCTGGGTATTTTCCGTGTTTGAAACACGTAGTAATGTGGTAACACACTGAAGCAGTCAATTAAACCTGGTTTCGATCAATATTTCAGAGTATAACACCGGTTAGGTCTGGGTTAGGTCTGGGATATGCGCGCATCTGGCTTATACTTTCGCCTTTTTCGCAAACTTGTTGGCCAGATCCTGGGTATTTTCCGTGTTTGAAACACGTAGTAATGTGGTAACACACTGAAGCAGTCAATAAAACCTGGTTTCGATCAATACTTTAGAGGATAACACCGGTTAGGTCTGGGTTAGGTCTGGGTTATGCCCGCATCTGGCTCATGATTTTGCCTTCTTCGCATACTTGTTGGCCAGATCCTGGGTTTTTTCCGTGTTTGAATCACGTAGTAATGTGGTAATTCACTGAAGCAGTCAGTTAAACCTGGTTTCGATCAATATTTTAGAGGATAACACCGGTTATGTCTGGGTTAGGTCTGGGATATACGCGCATCTGGCTTATACTTTCGCCTTTTTCGCAAACTTGTTGGCCAGATCCTGGGTTTTTTCCGTGTTTGAATCACGTAGTAATGTGGTAATTCACTAAAGCAGTCAATAAAACCTGGTTTCGATCAATATTTTAGAGGATAACACCGGTTAGGTCTGGGTTAGGTCTGGGATATGCGCGCATCTGGCTTATACTTTCGCCTTTTTCGCAAACTTGTTGGCCTGATCCTGGGTATTTTCCGTGTTTGAAACACGTAGTAATGTGGTAACACACTGAAGCAGTCAATAAAACCTGGTTTCGATCAATACTTTAGAGGATAACACCGGTTAGGTCTGGGTTAGGTCTGGGTTATGCCCGCATCTGGCTCATGATTTTGCCTTCTTCGCATACTTGTTGGCCAGATCCTGGGTTTTTTCCGTGTTTGAATCACGTAGTAATGTGGTAACACACTGAGGCAGTCTATTAAACCTGGATTCGGACAGTATTTTAGAGGATAACACCGGTTAGGTCTGGGTTAGGTCTGGGTTATGCCCGCATCTGGCTCATGATTTTGCCTTCTTCGCATACTTGTTGGCCAGATCCTGGGTTTTTTTCGTGTTTCAATCACGTAGTAATGTGGTAACACACTGAGGCAGTCTATTAAACCTGGATTCGGACAGTATTTTAGAGGATAACACCGGTTAGGTCTGGGTTAGGTCTGGGTTATGCCCGCATCTGGCTCATGATTTTGCCTTCTTCGCATACTTGTTGGCCAGATCCTGGGTATTTTCCGTGTTTGAAACACGTAGTAATGTGGTAACACACTGAAGCAGTCAATTAAACCTGGTTTCGATCAATATTTCAGAGTAAAGCACCGGTTAGGTCTGGGTTAGGTCTGGGATATGCGCGCATCTGGCTTATACTTTCGCCTTTTTCGCAAACTTGTTGGACAGATCCTGGGTATTTTCCGTGTTTGAAACACGTAGTAATGTGGTAACACACTGAAGCAGTCAATAAAACCTGGTTTCGATCAATATTTTAGAGGATAACACCGGTTAGGTCTGGGTTAGGTCTGGGTTATGCCCGCATCTGGCTCATGATTTTGCCTTCTTCGCATACTTGTTGGCCAGATCCTGGGTTTTTTCCGTGTTTGAATCACGTAGTAATGTGGTAACACACTGAGGCAGTCTATTAAACCTGGATTCGGACAGTATTTTAGAGGATAACACCGGTTAGGTCTCTGGGTTAGGTCTGGGTTATGCCCGCATCTGGCTCATGATTTTGCCTTCTTCGCATACTTGTTCGCCAGATCCTGGGTTTTTTTCGTGTTTCAATCACGTAGTAATGTGGTAACACACTGAGGCAGTCTATTAAACCTGGATTCGGACAGTATTTTAGAGGATAACACCGGTTAGGTCTGGGTTAGGTCTGGGTTATGCCCGCATCTGGCTCATGATTTTGCCTTCTTCGCATACTTGTTGGCCAGATCCTGGGTTTTTTTCGTGTTTCAATCACGTAGTAATGTGGTAACACACTGAGGCAGTCTATTAAACCTGGATTAGGACAGTATTTTAGAGGATAACACCGGTTAGGTCTGGGTTAGGTCTGGGTTATGCCCGCATCTGGCTCATGATTTTGCCTTCTTCGCATACTTGTTGGCCAGATCCTGGGTTTTTTTCGTGTTTGAATCACGTAGTAATGTGGTAATACACTGAAGCAGTCAATTAAACCTGGTTTCGATCAATATTTTAGAGGATAACACCGGTTAGGTCTGGGTTAGGTCTGGGTTATGCCCGCATCTGGCTCATGATTTTGCCTTCTTCGCATACTTGTTGGCCAGATCCTGGGTTTTTTCCGTGTTTGAATCACGTAGTAATGTGGTAACACACTGAGGCAGTCAATAAAACCTGGTTTCGATCAATATTTTAGAGGATAACACCGGTTAGGTCTGGGTTAGGTCTGGGATATACGCGCATCTGGCTTATACTTTCGCCTTTTTCGCAAACTTGTTGGCCAGATCCTGGGTTTTTTCCGTGTTTGAATCACGTAGTAATGTGGTAATTCACTAAAGCAGTCAATAAAACCTGGTTTCGATCAATATTTTAGAGGATAACACCGGTTAGGTCTGGGTTAGGTCTGGGTTATGCGCGCATCTGGCTTATGATTTCGCCATTTTCGCAAACTTGTTGGCCAGATCCTGGGTTTCTTTCGTGTTTCAATCACGTTGTAATGTTGTACCACACTGAGGCAGTCAATTAAACCTGGTTTCGATCAATATTTTAGAGGATAACACCGGTTAGGTCTGGGTTAGGTCTGGGTTATGCCCGCATCTGGCTCATGATTTTGCCTTCTTCGCATACTTGTTGGCCAGATCCTGGGTTTTTTTCGTGTTTGAATCACGTAGTAATGTGGTAATACACTGAAGCAGTCAATTAAACCTGGTTTCGATCAATATTTTAGAGGATAACACCGGTTAGGTCTGGGTTAGGTCTGGGATATGCGCGCATCTGGCGTATGCTTTCGCCTTTTTCGCAAACTTGTTGGCCAGATCCTGGGTTTTTTCCGTGTTTGAATCACGTAGTAATGTTGTACCACACTGAGGCAGTCAATTAAACGTGGTTTCGGACAGTATTTTAGAGGATAACACCGGTTAGGTCTGGGTTAGGTCTGGGTTATGCCCGCATCTGGCTCATGATTTTGCCTTCTTCGCATACTTGTTGGCCAGATCCTGGGATTTTTTCGTGTTTGAATCACGTAGTAATGTGGTAATACACTGAAGCAGTCAATAAAACCTGGTTTCGACGAATATTTTAGAGGATAACACCGGTTAGGTCTGGGTTAGGTCTGGGATATGCGCGCTTCTGGCTTATACTTTCGCCTTTTTCGCAAACTTGTTGGCCAGATCCTGGGTTTTTTCCGTGTTTGAATCACGTAGTAATGTGGTAACACACTGAAGCAGTCAATTAAACCTGGCTTCGATCAATATTTTAGAGGATAACACCGGTTAGGTCTGGGTTAGGTCTGGGATATACGCGCATCTGGCTTATACTTTCGCCTTTTTCGCAAACTTGTTGGCCAGATCCTGGGTTTCTTTCGTGTTTCAATCACGTTGTAATGTTGTACCACACTGAGGCAGTCAATTAAACCTGGTTTCGATCAATATTTTAGAGGATAACACCGGTTAGGTCTGGGTTAGGTCTGGGTTATGCGCGCATCTGGCTCATGATTTTGCCTTCTTCGCATACTTGTTGGCCAGATCCTGGGTTTTTTTCGTGTTTGAATCACGTAGTAATGTGGTAATTCACTGAAGCAGTCAATTAAACCTGGTTTCGGTCAATATTTTAGAGGATAACACCGGTTAGGTCTGGGTTAGGTCTGGGATATACGCGCATCTGGCTTATACTTTCGCCTTTTTCGCAAACTTGTTGGCCAGATCCTGGGTTTTTTCCGTGTTTGAATCACGTAGTAATGTGGTAATTCACTAAAGCAGTCAATAAAACCTGGTTTCGATCAATATTTTAGAGGATAACACCGGTTAGGTCTGGGTTAGGTCTGGGTTATGCCCGCATCTGGCTCATGATTTTGCCTTCTTCGCATACTTGTTGGCCAGATCCTGGGTTTTTTTCGTGTTTGAATCACGTAGTAATGTGGTAACACACTGAAGCAGTCAATTAAACCTGGTTTCGATCAATATTTTAGAGGATAACACCGGTTAGGTCTGGGTTAGGCCTGGGATATGCGCGCATCTGGCTTATGATTTCGCCATTTTCGCAAACTTGTTGGCCAGATCCTGGGTTTCTTTCGTGTTTCAATCACGTTGTAATGTTGTACCACACTGAGGCAGTCAATTAAACCTGGTTTCGATCAATATTTCAGAGGATAACACCGGTTAGGTCTGGGTTAGGTCCGGGAAATGCACGCATCTGGCTCATGATTTCGCCTTTTTCGCAAACTTGTTGGCCAGATCCTGGGTTTTTTCCGTGTTTGAATCACGTTGTAATGTTGTACCACACTGAGGCAGTCAATTAAACCTGGTTTCGATCAACATTTCAGAGGATAACACCGGTTAGGTCTGAGTTAGATCCGGGAAATGCACGCATCTGGCTCATGATTTCGCCTTTTTCGCAAACTTGTTGGCCAGATCCTGGGTATTTTCCGTGTTTGAATCACGTAGTAATGTGGTAATTCACTGAAGCACTCTTTTAAACCTGGTTTCGATCAATATTTTAGAGGATAACACCGGTTAGGTCTGGGTTAGGTCTGGGATATGCGCGCATCTGGCTTATACTTTCGCCTTTTTTGCAAACTTGTTGTCCAGATCCTGGGTTTTTTCCGTGTTTGAATCACGTAGTAATGTGGTAATACACTGAAGCACTCTTTTAAACCTGGTTTCGATCAATATTTTAGAGGATAACACCGGTTAGGTCTGGGTTAGGTCCGTGAAATGCACGCATCTGGCTTATGATTTCGCCTTTTTCGCAAACTTGTTGACCAGATCCTGGGTTTTTTCCGTGTTTGAATCACGTAGTAATGTGGTACCACACTGAGGCAGTCAATTAAACCTGGTTTCGATCAATATTTTAGAGGATAACACCAGTTAGGTCTGGGTTAGGTCTGGCATATGCGCGCATCTGGCTTATACTTTCGCCTTCTTCGCATACTTGTTGGCCAGATCCTGGGTTTTTTCCGTGTTTGAATCACGTAGTAATGTGGTAACACACTGAAGCAGTCAATAAAACCTGGTTTCGATCAATATTTTAGAGGATAACACCGGTTAGGTCTGGGTTAGATCTGGGTTATGCCCGCATCTGGCTCATGATTTAGCCTTCTTCGCATACTTGTTGGCCAGATCCTGGGTTTTTTTCGTGTTTGAATCACGTAGTAATGTTGTACCACACTGAGGCAGTCAATTAAACCTGGTTTCGATCAATATTTCAGAGGATAACACCGGTTAGGTCTGGGTTAGGTCCGGGAAATGCACGCATCTGACTCATGATTTCGCCTTTTTCGCAAACTTGTTGGCCAGATCCTGGGTTTTTTCCATGTTTGAATCACGTAGTAATGTGGTAATTCACTGAAGCACTCTTTTAAACCTGGTTTCGATCAATATTTTAGAGGATAACACCGGTTAGGTCTGGGTTAGGTCCGGGAAATGCACGCATCTGGCTTATGATTTCGCCTTTTTCGCAAACTTGTTGACCAGATCCTGGGTTTTTTCCGTGTTTGAATCACGTAGTAATGTGGTACCACACTGAGGCAGTCAATTAAACCTGGTTTCGATCAATATTTTAGAGGATAACACCAGTTAGGTCTGGGTTAGGTCTGGGATATGCGCGCATCTGGCTTATACTTTCGCTTTCTTCGCATACTTGTTGGCCAGATCCTGGGTTTTTTCCGTGTTTGATCACGTATTAATGTGGTAGCACACTGAAGCAGTCAATAAAACCTGGTTTCGATCAATATTTCAGAGGATAACACCGGTTAGGTCTGGGTTAGGTCCGGGAAATGCACGCATCTGGCTCATGATTTCGCCTTTTTCGCAAACTTGTTGGCCAGATCCTGGGTTTTTTCCGTGTTTGAATCACGTAGTAATGTGGTAACACACTGAGGCAGTCTATTAAACCTGGATTCGGACAGTATTTTAGAGGATAACACCGGTTAGGTCTGGGTTAGGTCTGGGTTATGCCCGCATCTGGCTCATGATTTTGCCTTCTTCGCATACTTGTTGGCCAGATCCTGGGTTTTTTTCGTGTTTCAATCACGTAGTAATGTGGTAACACACTGAGGCAGTCTATTAAACCTGGATTCGGACAGTATTTTAGAGGATAACACCGGTTAGGTCTGGGTTAGGTCTGGGTTATGCCCGCATCTGGCTCATGATTTTGCCTTCTTCGCATACTTGTTGGCCAGATCCTGGGTTTTTTTCGTGTTTGAATCACGTAGTAATGTGGTAATACACTGAAGCAGTCAATTAAACCTGGTTTCGATCAATATTTTAGAGGATAACACCAGTTAGGTCTGGGTTAGGTCTGGGATATGCGCGCATCTGGCTTATACTTTCGCCTTCTTCGCATACTTGTTGGCCAGATCCTGGGTTTTTTCCGTGTTTGATCACGTAGTAATGTGGTAGCACACTGAAGCAGTCAATAAAACCTGGTTTCGATCAATATTTCAGAGGATAGCACCGGTTAGGTCTGGGTTAGGTCCGGGAAATGCACGCATCTGGCTCATGATTTCGCCTTTTTCGCAAACTTGTTGGCCAGATCCTGGGTTTTTTCCGTGTTTGAATCACGTAGTAATGTGGTAACACACTGAGGCAGTCTATTAAACCTGGATTCGGACAGTATTTTAGAGGATAACACCGGTTAGGTCTGGGTTAGGTCTGGGTTATGCCCGCATCTGGCTCATGATTTTGCCTTCTTCGCATACTTGTTGGCCAGATCCTGGGTTTTTTTCGTGTTTCAATCACGTAGTAATGTGGTAACACACTGAGGCAGTCTATTAAACCTGGATTCGGACAGTAATTTAGAGGATAACACCGGTTAGGTCTGGGTTAGGTCTGGGTTATGCCCGCATCTGGCTCATGATTTTGCCTTCTTCGCATACTTGTTGGCCAGATCCTGGGTTTTTTTCGTGTTTGCATCACGTAGTAATGTGGTAATACACTGAAGCAGTCAATTAAACCTGGTTTCGATCAATATTTTAGAGGATAACACCGGTTAGGTCTGGGTTAGGTCCGGGAAATGCACGCATCTGGCTCATGATTTCGCCTTTTTCGCAAACTTGTTGGCCAGATCCTGGGTTTTTTCCGTGTTTGAATCACGTAGTAATGTGGTAACACACTGAGGCAGTCTATTAAACCTGGATTCGGACAGTATTTTAGAGGATAACACCGGTTAGGTCTGGGTTAGGTCTGGGTTATGCCCGCATCTGGCTCATGATTTTGCCTTCTTCGCATACTTGTTGGCCAGATCCTGGGTTTTTTTCGTGTTTCAATCACGTAGTAATGTGGTAACACACTGAGGCAGTCTATTAAACCTGGATTCGGACAGTATTTTAGAGGATAACACCGGTTAGGTCTGGGTTAGGTCTGGGTTATGCCCGCATCTGGCTCATGATTTTGCCTTCTTCGCATACTTGTTGGCCAGATCCTGGGTTTTTTCCGTGTTTGAATCACGTAGTAATGTGGTAACACACTGAGGCAGTCTATTAAACCTGGATTCGGACAGTATTTTAGAGGATAACACCGGTTAGGTCTGGGTTAGGTCTGGGTTATGCCCGCATCTGGCTCATGATTTTGCCTTCTTCGCATACTTGTTCGCCAGATCCTGGGTTTTTTTCGTGTTTCAATCACGTAGTAATGTGGTAACACACTGAGGCAGTCTATTAAACCTGGATTCGGACAGTATTTTAGAGGATAACACCGGTTAGGTCTGGGTTAGGTCTGGGTTATGCCCGCATCTGGCTCATGATTTTGCCTTCTTCGCATACTTGTTGGCCAGATCCTGGGTTTTTTTCGTGTTTGAATCACGTAGTAATGTGGTAATACACTGAAGCAGTCAATTAAACCTGGTTTCGATCAATATTTTAGAGGATAACACCGGTTAGGTCTGGGTTAGGTCTGGGATATGCGCGCATCTGGCGTATGCTTTCGCCTTTTTCGCAAACTTGTTGGCCAGATCCTGGGTTTTTTTCGTGTTTCAATCACGTAGTAATGTGGTAATACACTGAAGCAGTCAATTAAACCTGGTTTCGATCAATATTTTAGAGGATAACACCAGTTAGGTCTGGGTTAGGTCTGGGATATGCGCGCATCTGGCTTATACTTTCGCCTTCTTCGCATACTTGTTGGCCAGATCCTGGGTTTTTTTCGTGTTTGAATCACGTAGTAATGTGGTAATACACTGAAGCAGTCAATTAAACCTGGTTTCGATCAATATTTTAGAGGATAACACCGGTTAGGTCTGGGTTAGGCCTGGGATATGCGCGCATCTGGCTTATGATTTCGCCTTTTTCGCAAACTTGTTGACCAGATCCTGGGTTTTTTCCGTGTTTGAATCACGTAGTAATGTGGTACCACACTGAGGCAGTCAATTAAACCTGGTTTCGATCAATATTTTAGAGGATAACACCGGTTAGGTCTCTGGGTTAGGTCTGGGTTATGCCCGCATCTGGCTCATGATTTTGCCTTCTTCGCATACTTGTTCGCCAGATCCTGGGTTTTTTTCGTGTTTCAATCACGTAGTAATGTGGTAACACACTGAGGCAGTCTATTAAACCTGGATTCGGACAGTATTTTAGAGGATAACACCGGTTAGGTCTGGGTTAGGTCTGGGTTATGCCCGCATCTGGCTCATGATTTTGCCTTCTTCGCATACTTGTTGGCCAGATCCTGGGTTTTTTTCGTGTTTCAATCACGTAGTAATGTGGTAACACACTGAGGCAGTCTATTAAACCTGGATTAGGACAGTATTTTAGAGGATAACACCGGTTAGGTCTGGGTTAGGTCTGGGTTATGCCCGCATCTGGCTCATGATTTTGCCTTCTTCGCATACTTGTTGGCCAGATCCTGGGTTTTTTTCGTGTTTGAATCACGTAGTAATGTGGTAATACACTGAAGCAGTCAATTAAACCTGGTTTCGATCAATATTTTAGAGGATAACACCGGTTAGGTCTGGGTTAGGTCTGGGTTATGCCCGCATCTGGCTCATGATTTTGCCTTCTTCGCATACTTGTTGGCCAGATCCTGGGTTTTTTCCGTGTTTGAATCACGTAGTAATGTGGTAACACACTGAGGCAGTCAATAAAACCTGGTTTCGATCAATATTTTAGAGGATAACACCGGTTAGGTCTGGGTTAGGTCTGGGATATACGCGCATCTGGCTTATACTTTCGCCTTTTTCGCAAACTTGTTGGCCAGATCCTGGGTTTTTTCCGTGTTTGAATCACGTAGTAATGTGGTAATTCACTAAAGCAGTCAATAAAACCTGGTTTCGATCAATATTTTAGAGGATAACACCGGTTAGGTCTGGGTTAGGTCTGGGTTATGCGCGCATCTGGCTTATGATTTCGCCATTTTCGCAAACTTGTTGGCCAGATCCTGGGTTTCTTTCGTGTTTCAATCACGTTGTAATGTTGTACCACACTGAGGCAGTCAATTAAACCTGGTTTCGATCAATATTTTAGAGGATAACACCGGTTAGGTCTGGGTTAGGTCTGGGTTATGCCCGCATCTGGCTCATGATTTTGCCTTCTTCGCATACTTGTTGGCCAGATCCTGGGTTTTTTTCGTGTTTGAATCACGTAGTAATGTGGTAATACACTGAAGCAGTCAATTAAACCTGGTTTCGATCAATATTTTAGAGGATAACACCGGTTAGGTCTGGGTTAGGTCTGGGATATGCGCGCATCTGGCGTATGCTTTCGCCTTTTTCGCAAACTTGTTGGCCAGATCCTGGGTTTTTTCCGTGTTTGAATCACGTAGTAATGTTGTACCACACTGAGGCAGTCAATTAAACGTGGTTTCGGACAGTATTTTAGAGGATAACACCGGTTAGGTCTGGGTTAGGTCTGGGTTATGCCCGCATCTGGCTCATGATTTTGCCTTCTTCGCATACTTGTTGGCCAGATCCTGGGATTTTTTCGTGTTTGAATCACGTAGTAATGTGGTAATACACTGAAGCAGTCAATAAAACCTGGTTTCGACGAATATTTTAGAGGATAACACCGGTTAGGTCTGGGTTAGGTCTGGGATATGCGCGCTTCTGGCTTATACTTTCGCCTTTTTCGCAAACTTGTTGGCCAGATCCTGGGTTTTTTCCGTGTTTGAATCACGTAGTAATGTGGTAACACACTGAAGCAGTCAATTAAACCTGGCTTCGATCAATATTTTAGAGGATAACACCGGTTAGGTCTGGGTTAGGTCTGGGATATACGCGCATCTGGCTTATACTTTCGCCTTTTTCGCAAACTTGTTGGCCAGATCCTGGGTTTCTTTCGTGTTTCAATCACGTTGTAATGTTGTACCACACTGAGGCAGTCAATTAAACCTGGTTTCGATCAATATTTTAGAGGATAACACCGGTTAGGTCTGGGTTAGGTCTGGGTTATGCGCGCATCTGGCTCATGATTTTGCCTTCTTCGCATACTTGTTGGCCAGATCCTGGGTTTTTTTCGTGTTTGAATCACGTAGTAATGTGGTAATTCACTGAAGCAGTCAATTAAACCTGGTTTCGGTCAATATTTTAGAGGATAACACCGGTTAGGTCTGGGTTAGGTCTGGGATATACGCGCATCTGGCTTATACTTTCGCCTTTTTCGCAAACTTGTTGGCCAGATCCTGGGTTTTTTCCGTGTTTGAATCACGTAGTAATGTGGTAATTCACTAAAGCAGTCAATAAAACCTGGTTTCGATCAATATTTTAGAGGATAACACCGGTTAGGTCTGGGTTAGGTCTGGGTTATGCCCGCATCTGGCTCATGATTTTGCCTTCTTCGCATACTTGTTGGCCAGATCCTGGGTTTTTTTCGTGTTTGAATCACGTAGTAATGTGGTAACACACTGAAGCAGTCAATTAAACCTGGTTTCGATCAATATTTTAGAGGATAACACCGGTTAGGTCTGGGTTAGGCCTGGGATATGCGCGCATCTGGCTTATGATTTCGCCATTTTCGCAAACTTGTTGGCCAGATCCTGGGTTTCTTTCGTGTTTCAATCACGTTGTAATGTTGTACCACACTGAGGCAGTCAATTAAACCTGGTTTCGATCAATATTTCAGAGGATAACACCGGTTAGGTCTGGGTTAGGTCCGGGAAATGCACGCATCTGGCTCATGATTTCGCCTTTTTCGCAAACTTGTTGGCCAGATCCTGGGTTTTTTCCGTGTTTGAATCACGTTGTAATGTTGTACCACACTGAGGCAGTCAATTAAACCTGGTTTCGATCAACATTTCAGAGGATAACACCGGTTAGGTCTGAGTTAGATCCGGGAAATGCACGCATCTGGCTCATGATTTCGCCTTTTTCGCAAACTTGTTGGCCAGATCCTGGGTATTTTCCGTGTTTGAATCACGTAGTAATGTGGTAATTCACTGAAGCACTCTTTTAAACCTGGTTTCGATCAATATTTTAGAGGATAACACCGGTTAGGTCTGGGTTAGGTCTGGGATATGCGCGCATCTGGCTTATACTTTCGCCTTTTTTGCAAACTTGTTGTCCAGATCCTGGGTTTTTTCCGTGTTTGAATCACGTAGTAATGTGGTAATACACTGAAGCACTCTTTTAAACCTGGTTTCGATCAATATTTTAGAGGATAACACCGGTTAGGTCTGGGTTAGGTCCGTGAAATGCACGCATCTGGCTTATGATTTCGCCTTTTTCGCAAACTTGTTGACCAGATCCTGGGTTTTTTCCGTGTTTGAATCACGTAGTAATGTGGTACCACACTGAGGCAGTCAATTAAACCTGGTTTCGATCAATATTTTAGAGGATAACACCAGTTAGGTCTGGGTTAGGTCTGGCATATGCGCGCATCTGGCTTATACTTTCGCCTTCTTCGCATACTTGTTGGCCAGATCCTGGGTTTTTTCCGTGTTTGAATCACGTAGTAATGTGGTAACACACTGAAGCAGTCAATAAAACCTGGTTTCGATCAATATTTTAGAGGATAACACCGGTTAGGTCTGGGTTAGATCTGGGTTATGCCCGCATCTGGCTCATGATTTAGCCTTCTTCGCATACTTGTTGGCCAGATCCTGGGTTTTTTTCGTGTTTGAATCACGTAGTAATGTTGTACCACACTGAGGCAGTCAATTAAACCTGGTTTCGATCAATATTTCAGAGGATAACACCGGTTAGGTCTGGGTTAGGTCCGGGAAATGCACGCATCTGACTCATGATTTCGCCTTTTTCGCAAACTTGTTGGCCAGATCCTGGGTTTTTTCCATGTTTGAATCACGTAGTAATGTGGTAATTCACTGAAGCACTCTTTTAAACCTGGTTTCGATCAATATTTTAGAGGATAACACCGGTTAGGTCTGGGTTAGGTCCGGGAAATGCACGCATCTGGCTTATGATTTCGCCTTTTTCGCAAACTTGTTGACCAGATCCTGGGTTTTTTCCGTGTTTGAATCACGTAGTAATGTGGTACCACACTGAGGCAGTCAATTAAACCTGGTTTCGATCAATATTTTAGAGGATAACACCAGTTAGGTCTGGGTTAGGTCTGGGATATGCGCGCATCTGGCTTATACTTTCGCTTTCTTCGCATACTTGTTGGCCAGATCCTGGGTTTTTTCCGTGTTTGATCACGTATTAATGTGGTAGCACACTGAAGCAGTCAATAAAACCTGGTTTCGATCAATATTTCAGAGGATAACACCGGTTAGGTCTGGGTTAGGTCCGGGAAATGCACGCATCTGGCTCATGATTTCGCCTTTTTCGCAAACTTGTTGGCCAGATCCTGGGTTTTTTCCGTGTTTGAATCACGTAGTAATGTGGTAACACACTGAGGCAGTCTATTAAACCTGGATTCGGACAGTATTTTAGAGGATAACACCGGTTAGGTCTGGGTTAGGTCTGGGTTATGCCCGCATCTGGCTCATGATTTTGCCTTCTTCGCATACTTGTTGGCCAGATCCTGGGTTTTTTTCGTGTTTCAATCACGTAGTAATGTGGTAACACACTGAGGCAGTCTATTAAACCTGGATTCGGACAGTATTTTAGAGGATAACACCGGTTAGGTCTGGGTTAGGTCTGGGTTATGCCCGCATCTGGCTCATGATTTTGCCTTCTTCGCATACTTGTTGGCCAGATCCTGGGTTTTTTTCGTGTTTGAATCACGTAGTAATGTGGTAATACACTGAAGCAGTCAATTAAACCTGGTTTCGATCAATATTTTAGAGGATAACACCAGTTAGGTCTGGGTTAGGTCTGGGATATGCGCGCATCTGGCTTATACTTTCGCCTTCTTCGCATACTTGTTGGCCAGATCCTGGGTTTTTTCCGTGTTTGATCACGTAGTAATGTGGTAGCACACTGAAGCAGTCAATAAAACCTGGTTTCGATCAATATTTCAGAGGATAGCACCGGTTAGGTCTGGGTTAGGTCCGGGAAATGCACGCATCTGGCTCATGATTTCGCCTTTTTCGCAAACTTGTTGGCCAGATCCTGGGTTTTTTCCGTGTTTGAATCACGTAGTAATGTGGTAACACACTGAGGCAGTCTATTAAACCTGGATTCGGACAGTATTTTAGAGGATAACACCGGTTAGGTCTGGGTTAGGTCTGGGTTATGCCCGCATCTGGCTCATGATTTTGCCTTCTTCGCATACTTGTTGGCCAGATCCTGGGTTTTTTTCGTGTTTCAATCACGTAGTAATGTGGTAACACACTGAGGCAGTCTATTAAACCTGGATTCGGACAGTAATTTAGAGGATAACACCGGTTAGGTCTGGGTTAGGTCTGGGTTATGCCCGCATCTGGCTCATGATTTTGCCTTCTTCGCATACTTGTTGGCCAGATCCTGGGTTTTTTTCGTGTTTGCATCACGTAGTAATGTGGTAATACACTGAAGCAGTCAATTAAACCTGGTTTCGATCAATATTTTAGAGGATAACACCGGTTAGGTCTGGGTTAGGTCCGGGAAATGCACGCATCTGGCTCATGATTTCGCCTTTTTCGCAAACTTGTTGGCCAGATCCTGGGTTTTTTCCGTGTTTGAATCACGTAGTAATGTGGTAACACACTGAGGCAGTCTATTAAACCTGGATTCGGACAGTATTTTAGAGGATAACACCGGTTAGGTCTGGGTTAGGTCTGGGTTATGCCCGCATCTGGCTCATGATTTTGCCTTCTTCGCATACTTGTTGGCCAGATCCTGGGTTTTTTTCGTGTTTCAATCACGTAGTAATGTGGTAACACACTGAGGCAGTCTATTAAACCTGGATTCGGACAGTATTTTAGAGGATAACACCGGTTAGGTCTGGGTTAGGTCTGGGTTATGCCCGCATCTGGCTCATGATTTTGCCTTCTTCGCATACTTGTTGGCCAGATCCTGGGTTTTTTCCGTGTTTGAATCACGTAGTAATGTGGTAACACACTGAGGCAGTCTATTAAACCTGGATTCGGACAGTATTTTAGAGGATAACACCGGTTAGGTCTGGGTTAGGTCTGGGTTATGCCCGCATCTGGCTCATGATTTTGCCTTCTTCGCATACTTGTTCGCCAGATCCTGGGTTTTTTTCGTGTTTCAATCACGTAGTAATGTGGTAACACACTGAGGCAGTCTATTAAACCTGGATTCGGACAGTATTTTAGAGGATAACACCGGTTAGGTCTGGGTTAGGTCTGGGTTATGCCCGCATCTGGCTCATGATTTTGCCTTCTTCGCATACTTGTTGGCCAGATCCTGGGTTTTTTTCGTGTTTGAATCACGTAGTAATGTGGTAATACACTGAAGCAGTCAATTAAACCTGGTTTCGATCAATATTTTAGAGGATAACACCGGTTAGGTCTGGGTTAGGTCTGGGATATGCGCGCATCTGGCGTATGCTTTCGCCTTTTTCGCAAACTTGTTGGCCAGATCCTGGGTTTTTTTCGTGTTTCAATCACGTAGTAATGTGGTAATACACTGAAGCAGTCAATTAAACCTGGTTTCGATCAATATTTTAGAGGATAACACCAGTTAGGTCTGGGTTAGGTCTGGGATATGCGCGCATCTGGCTTATACTTTCGCCTTCTTCGCATACTTGTTGGCCAGATCCTGGGTTTTTTTCGTGTTTGAATCACGTAGTAATGTGGTAATACACTGAAGCAGTCAATTAAACCTGGTTTCGATCAATATTTTAGAGGATAACACCGGTTAGGTCTGGGTTAGGCCTGGGATATGCGCGCATCTGGCTTATGATTTCGCCTTTTTCGCAAACTTGTTGACCAGATCCTGGGTTTTTTCCGTGTTTGAATCACGTAGTAATGTGGTACCACACTGAGGCAGTCAATTAAACCTGGTTTCGATCAATATTTTAGAGGATAACACCAGTTAGGTCTGGGTTAGGTCTGGGTTATGCCCGCATCTGGCTCATGATTTTGCCTTCTTCGCATACTTGTTGGCCAGATCCTGGGTTTTTTCCGTGTTTGAATCACGTAGTAATGTGGTAACACACTGAAGCAGTCAATAAAACCTGGTTTCGATCAATATTTCAGAGGATAACACCGGTTAGGTCTGGGTTAGGTCCGGGAAATGCACGCATCTGGCTCATGATTTCGCCTTTTTCGCAAACTTGTTGGCCAGATCCTGGGTTTTTTCCATGTTTGAATCACGTAGTAAAGTGGTAATTCACTGAAGCTGTCAATTAAACCTGGTTTCGATCAATATTTTAGAGAATAACACCGGTTAGGTCTGGGTTAGGTCTGGGTTATGCCCGCATCTGGCTCATGATTTTGCCTTCTTCGCATACTTGTTGGCCAGATCCTGGGTTTTTTCCGTGTTTGAATCACGTAGTAATGTGGTAACACACTGAGGCAGTCTATTAAACCTGGATTCGGACAGTATTTTAGAGGATAACACCGGTTAGGTCTGGGTTAGGTCTGGGTTATGCCCGCATCTGGCTCATGATTTTGCCTTCTTCGCATACTTGTTGGCCAGATCCTGGGTTTTTTCCGTGTTTGAATCACGTAGTAATGTGGTAACACACTGAAGCAGTCAATAAAACCTGGTTTCGATCAATATTTCAGAGGATAACACCGGTTAGGTCTGGGTTAGGTCTGGGATATGCGCGCATCTGGCTTATAGTTTCGCCTTTTTCGCAAACTTGTTGGCCAGATCCTGGGTATTTTCCGTGTTTGAAACACGTAGTAATGTGGTAACACACTGAAGCAGTCAATTAAACCTGGTTTCGATCAATATTTTAGAGGATAACACCGGTTAGGTCTGGCTTAGGTCTGGGTTATGCCCGCATCTGGCTCATGATTTTGCCTTCTTCGCAGACTTGTTGGCCAGATCCTGGGTTTTTTCCGTGTTTGAATCACGTAGTAATGTGGTAACACACTGAGGCAGTCTATTAAACCTCGATTCGGACAGTATTTTAGAGGATAACACCGGTTAGGTCTGGGTTAGGTCTGGGTCATGCCCGCATCTGGCTCATGATTTTGCCTTCTTCGCATACTTGTTGGCCAGATCCTGGGTTTTTTTCGTGTTTCAATCACGTAGTAATGTGGTAACACACTGAGGCAGTCTATTAAACCTGGATTCGGACAGTATTTTAGAGGATAACACCGGTTAGGTCTGGGTTAGGTCTGGGTTATGCCCGCATCTGGCTCATGATTTTGCCTTCTTCGCATACTTGTTGGCCAGATCCTGGGTTTTTTTCGTGTTTGAATCACGTAGTAATGTGGTGATACACTGAAGCAGTCAATTAAACCTGGTTTCGATCAATATTTTAGAGGATAACACCGGTTAGGTCTGGGTTAGGTCTGGGATATGCGCGCATCTGGCGTATGCTTTCGCCTTTTTCGCAAACTTGTTGGCCAGATCCTGGGTTTTTTCCGTGTTTGAATCACGTAGTAATGTGGTAACACACTGAAGCAGTCAATTAAACCTGGTTTCGATCAATATTTTAGAGGATAACACCGGTTAGGTCTGGGTTAGGTCTGGGTTATGCCCGCATCTGGCTCATGATTTTGCCTTCGCATACTTGTTGGCCAGATCCTGGGTTTTTTTCGTGTTTGAATCACGTAGTAATGTGGTAATTCACTGAAGCAGTCAATTAAACCTGGTTTCGATCAATATTTTAGAGGATAACACCGGTTAGGTCTGGGTTAGGTCTGGGATATACGCGCATCTGGCTTATACCTTCGCCTTTTTCGCAAACTTGTTGGCCAGATCCTGGGTTTTTTCCGTGTTTGAATCACGTAGTAATGTGGTAATTCACTAAAGCAGTCAATAAAACCTGGTTTCGATCAACATTTTAGAGGATAACACCGGTTAGGTCTGGGTAAGGTCTGGGTTATGCGCGCATCTGGCTTATGATTTCGCCATTTTCGCAAACTTGTTGGCCAGATCCTGGGTTTCTTTCGTGTTTCAATCACGTTGTAATGTTGTACCACACTGAGGCAGTCAATTAAACCTGGTTTCGATCAATATTTTAGAGGATAACACCGGTTAGGTCTGGGTTAGGTCTGGGTTATGCCCGCATCTGGCTCATGATTTTGCCTTCTTCGCATACTTGTTGGCCAGATCCTGGGTTTTTTTCGTGTTTGAATTACGTAGTAATGTGGTAATACACTGAAGCAGTCAATTAAACCTGGTTTCGATCAATATTTTAGAGGATAACACCGGTTAGGTCTGGGTTAGGTCTGGGATATGCGCGCATCTGGCGTATGCTTTCGCCTTTTTCGCAAACTTGTTGGCCAGATCCTGGGTTTTTTCCGTGTTTGAATCACGTAGTAATGTTGTACCACACTGAGGCAGTCAATTAAACGTGGATTCGGACAGTATTTTAGAGGATAACACCGGTTAGGTCTGGGTTAGGTCTGGGTTATGCCCGCATCTGGCTCATGATTTTGCCTTCTTCGCATACTTGTTGGCCAGATCCTGGGATTTTTTCGTGTTTGAATCACGTAGTAATGTGGTAATACACTGAAGCAGTCAATAAAACCTGGTTTCGACGAATATTTTAGAGGATAACACCGGTTAGGTCTGGGTTAGGTCTGGGATATGCGCGCTTCTGGCTTATACTTTCGCCTTTTTCGCAAACTTGTTGGCCAGATCCTGGGTTTTTTCCGTGTTTGAATCACGTAGTAATGTGGTAACACACTGAAGCAGTCAATTAAACCTGGTTTCGATCAATATTTTAGAGGATAACACCGGTTAGGTCTGGGTTAGGTCTGGGTTATGCCCGCATCTGGCTCATGATTTTGCCTTCTTCGCATACTTGTTGGCCAGATCCTGGGTTTTTTTCGTGTTTGAATCACGTAGTAATGTGGTAATTCAATGAAGCAGTCAATTAAACCTGGTTTCGATAAATATTTTAGAGGATAACACCGGTTAGGTCTGGGTTAGATCTGGGTTATGCCCGCATCTGGCTCATGATTTTGCCTTCTTCGCATACTTGTTGGCCAGATCCTGGGTTTTTCCGTGTTTGAATCACGTAGTAATGTGGTAATACACTGAAGCAGTCAATTAAACCTGGTTTCGATCAATATTTTAGAGGATAACACCGGTTAGGTCTGGGTTAGGTCTGGGTTATGCCCGCATCTGGCTCATGATTTTGCCTTCTTCGCATACTTGTTGGCCAGATCCTGGGTTTTTTTCGTGTTTGAATCACGTAGTAATGTGGTAATTCACTGAAGCACTCTTTTAAACCTGGTTTCGATAAATATTTTAGAGGATAACACCGGTTAGGTCTGGGTTAGGTCTGGGATATGCGCGCATCTGGCTTATACTTTCGCCTTTTTTGCAAACTTGTTGTCCAGATCCTGGGTTTTTCCGTGTTTGAATCACGTAGTAATGTGGTAATACACTGAAGCAGTCAATTAAACCTGGTTTCGATCAATATTTTAGAGGATAACACCGGTTAGGTCTGGGTTAGGTCCGGGAAATGCACGCATCTGGCTTATGATTTCGCCTCTTTCGCAAACTTGTTGACCAGATCCTGGGTTTTTTCCGTGTTTGAATCACGTAGTAATGTGGTACCACACTGAGGCAGTCAATTAAACCTGGTTTCGATCAATATTTTAGAGGATAACACCAGTTAGGTCTGGGTTAGGTCTGGCATATGCGCGCATCTGGCTTATACTTTCGCCTTCTTCGCATACTTGTTGGCCAGATCCTGGGTTTTTTCCGTGTTTGAATCACGTAGTAATGTGGTAACACACTGAAGCAGTCAATAAAACCTGGTTTCGATCAATATTTTAGAGGATAACACCGGTTAGGTCTGGGTTAGATCTGGGTTATGCCCGCATCTGGCTCATGATTTTGCCTTCTTCGCATACTTGTTGGCCAGATCCTGGGTTTTTTCCGTGTTTGAATCACGTAGTAATGTGGTAACACACTGAAGCAGTCAATAAAACCTGGTTTCGATCAATATTTCAGAGGATAACACCGGTTAGGTCTGGGTTAGGTCCGGGAAATGCACGCATCTGGCTCATGATTTCGCCTTTTTCGCATACTTGTTGGCCAGATCCTGGGTTTTTTCCATGTTTGAATCACGTAGTAAAGTGGTAATTCACTGAAGCTGTCAATTAAACCTGGTTTCGATCAATATTTTAGAGAATAACACCGGTTAGGTCTGGGTTAGGTCCGGGAAATGCACGCATCTGGCTCATGATTTCGCCTTTTTCGCAAACTTGTTGGCCAGATCCTGGGTTTTTTTCGTGTTTCAATCACGTAGTAATGTGGTAACACACTGAGGCAGTCTATTAAACCTGGATTAGGACAGTATTTTAGAGGATAACACCGGTTAGGTCTGGGTTAGGTCTGGGTTATGCCCGCATCTGGCTCATGATTTTGCCTTCTTCGCATACTTGTTGGCCAGATCCTGGGTATTTTCCGTGTTTGAAACACGTAGTAATGTGGTAACACACTGAAGCAGTCAATTAAACCTGGTTTCGATCAATATTTCAGAGTATAACACCGGTTAGGTCTGGGTTAGGTCTGGGATATGCGCGCATCTGGCTTATAGTTTCGCCTTTTTCGCAAACTTGTTGGCCAGATCCTGGGTATTTTCCGTGTTTGAAACACGTAGTAATGTGGTAACACACTGAAGCAGTCAATTAAACCTGGTTTCGATCAATATTTTAGAGGATAACACCGGTTAGGTCTGGGTTAGGTCTGGGTTATGCCCGCATCTGGCTCATGATTTTGCCTTCTTCGCATACTTGTTGGCCAGATCCTGGGTTTTTTCCGTGTTTGAATCACGTAGTAATGTGGTAACACACTGAGGCAGTCTATTAAACCTGGATTCGGACAGTATTTTAGAGGATAACACCGGTTAGGTCTGGGTTAGGTCTGGGTTATGCCCGCATCTGGCTCATGATTTTGCCTTCTTCGCATACTTGTTGGCCAGATCCTGGGTTTTTTTCGTGTTTCAATCACGTAGTAATGTGGTAACACACTGAGGCAGTCTATTAAACCTGGATTCGGACAGTATTTTAGAGGATAACACCGGTTAGGTCTGGGTTAGGTCTGGGTTATGCCCGCATCTGGCTGATGATTTTGCCTTCTTCGCATACTTGTTGGCCAGATCCTGGGTTTTTTTCGTGTTTGAATCACGTAGTAATGTGGTGATACACTGAAGCAGTCAATTAAACCTGGTTTCGATCAATATTTTAGAGGATAACACCGGTTAGGTCTGGGTTAGGTCAGGGATATGCGCGCATCTGGCGTATGCTTTCGCCTTTTTCGCAAACTTGTTGGCCAGATCCTGGGTTTTTTCCGTGTTTGAATCACGTAGTAATGTGGTAACACACTGAAGCAGTCAATTAAACCTGGTTTCGATCAATATTTTAGAGGATAACACCGGTTAGGTCTGGGTTAGGTCTGGGTTATGCCCGCATCTGGCTCATGATTTTGCCTTCTTCGCATACTTGTTGGCCAGATCCTGGGTTTTTTTCGTGTTTGAATCACGTAGTAATGTGGTAATTCACTGAAGCAGTCAATTAAACCTGGTTTCGATCAATATTTTAGAGGATAACACCGGTTAGGTCTGGGTTAGGTCTGGGATATACGCGCATCTGGCTTATACCTTCGCCTTTTTCGCAAACTTGTTGGCCAGATCCTGGGTTTTTTCCGTGTTTGAATCACGTAGTAATGTGGTAATTCACTAAAGCAGTCAATAAAACCTGGTTTCGATCAACATTTTAGAGGATAACACCGGTTAGGTCTGGGTTAGGTCTGGGTTATGCGCGCATCTGGCTTATGATTTCGCCATTTTCGCAAACTTGTTGGCCAGATCCTGGGTTTCTTTCGTGTTTCAATCACGTTGTAATGTTGTACCACACTGAGGCAGTCAATTAAACCTGGTTTCGATCAATATTTTAGAGGATAACACCGGTTAGGTCTGGGTTAGGTCTGGGTTATGCCCGCATCTGGCTCATGATTTTGCCTTCTTCGCATACTTGTTGGCCAGATCCTGGGTTTTTTTCGTGTTTGAATCACGTAGTAATGTGGTAATACACTGAAGCAGTCAATTAAACCTGGTTTCGATCAATATTTTAGAGGATAACACCGGTTAGGTCTGGGTTAGGTCTGGGATATGCGCGCATCTGGCGTATGCTTTCGCCTTTTTCGCAAACTTGTTGGCCAGATCCTGGGTTTTTTCCGTGTTTGAATCACGTAGTAATGTTGTACCACACTGAGGCAGTCAATTAAACGTGGATTCGGACAGTATTTTAGAGGATAACACCGGTTAGGTCTGGGTTAGGTCTGGGTTATGCCCGCATCTGGCTCATGATTTTGCCTTCTTCGCATACTTGTTGGCCAGATCCTGGGATTTTTTCGTGTTTGAATCACGTAGTAATGTGGTAATACACTGAAGCAGTCAATAAAACCTGGTTTCGACGAATATTTTAGAGGATAACACCGGTTAGGTCTGGGTTAGGTCTGGGATATGCGCGCTTCTGGCTTATACTTTCGCCTTTTTCGCAAACTTGTTGGCCAGATCCTGGGTTTTTTCCGTGTTTGAATCACGTAGTAATGTGGTAACACACTGAAGCAGTCAATTAAACCTGGTTTCGATCAATATTTTAGAGGATAACACCGGTTAGGTCTGGGTTAGGTCTGGGTTATGCCCGCATCTGGCTCATGATTTTGCCTTCTTCGCATACTTGTTGGCCAGATCCTGGGTTTTTTTCGTGTTTGAATCACGTAGTAATGTGGTAATTCACTGAAGCAGTCAATTAAACCTGGTTTCGATCAATATTTTAGAGGATAACACCGGTTAGGTCTGGGTTAGGTCTGGGATATACGCGCATCTGGCTTATACTTTCGCCTTTTTCGCAAACTTGTTGGCCAGATCCTGGGTTTTTTCCGTGTTTGAATCACGTAGTAATGTGGTAATTCACTAAAGCAGTCAATAAAACCTGGTTTCGATCAATATTTTAGAGGATAACACCGGTTAGGTCTGGGTTAGGTCTGGGTTATGCCCGCATCTGGCTCATGATTTTGCCTTCTTCGCATACTTGTTGGCCAGATCCTGGGTTTTTTTCGTGTTTGAATCACGTAGTAATGTGGTAACACACTGAAGCAGTCAATTAAACCTGGTTTCGATCAATATTTTAGAGTATAACACCGGTTAGGTCTGGGTTAGGCCTGGGATATGCGCGCATCTGGCTTATGATTTCGCCATTTTCGCAAACTTGTTGGCCAGATCCTGGGTTTCTTTCGTGTTTCAATCACGTTGTAATGTTGTACCACACTGAGGCAGTCAATTAAACCTGGTTTCGTTCAATATTTCAGAGGATAACACCGGTTAGGTCTGGGTTAGGTCCGGGAAATGCACGCATCTGGCTCATGATTTCGCCTTTTTCGCAAACTTGTTGGCCAGATCCTGGGTTTTTTCCGTGTTTGAATCACGTAGTAATGTGGTAATTCACTGAAGCACTCTTTTAAACCTGGTTTCGATCAATATTTTAGAGGATAACACCGGTTAGGTCTGGGTTAGGTCTGGGATATGCGCGCATCTGGCTTATACTTTCGCCTTTTTTGCAAACTTGTTGTCCAGATCCTGGGTTTTTCCGTGTTTGAATCACGTAGTAATGTGGTAATACACTGAAGCAGTCAATTAAACCTGGTTTCGATCAATATTTTAGAGGATAACACCGGTTAGGTCTGGGTTAGGTCCGGGAAATGCACGCATCTGGCTTATGATTTCGCCTCTTTCGCAAACTTGTTGACCAGATCCTGGGTTTTTTCCGTGTTTGAATCACGTAGTAATGTGGTACCACACTGAGGCAGTCAATTAAACCTGGTTTCGATCAATATTTTAGAGGATAACACCAGTTAGGTCTGGGTTAGGTCTGGCATATGCGCGCATCTGGCTTATACTTTCGCCTTCTTCGCATACTTGTTGGCCAGATCCTGGGTTTTTTCCGTGTTTGAATCACGTAGTAATGTGGTAACACACTGAAGCAGTCAATAAAACCTGGTTTCGATCAATATTTTAGAGGATAACACCGGTTAGGTCTGGGTTAGATCTGGGTTATGCCCGCATCTGGCTCATGATTTAGCCTTCTTCGCATACTTGTTGGCCAGATCCTGGGTTTTTTTCGTGTTTGAATCACGTAGTAATGTTGTACCACACTGATGCAGTCAATTAAACCTGGTTTCGATCAATATTTCAGAGGATAACACCGGTTAGGTCTGGGTTAGGTCCGGGAAATGCACGCATCTGACTCATGATTTCGCCTTTTTCGCAAACTTGTTGGCCAGATCCTGGGTTTTTTCCATGTTTGAATCACGTAGTAATGTGGTAATTCACTGAAGCACTCTTTTAAACCTGGTTTCGATCAATATTTTAGAGGATAACACCGGTTAGGTCTGGGTTAGGTCCGGGAAATGCACGCATCTGGCTTATGATTTCGCCTTTTTCGCAAACTTGTTGACCAGATCCTGGGTTTTTTCCGTGTTTGAATCACGTAGTAATGTGGTACCACACTGAGGCAGTCAATTAAACCTGGTTTCGATCAATATTTTAGAGGATAACACCAGTTAGGTCTGGGTTAGGTCTGGGATATGCGCGCATCTGGCTTATACTTTCGCCTTCTTCGCATACTTGTTGGCCAGATCCTGGGTTTTTTCCGTGTTTGATCACGTAGTAATGTGGTAGCACACTGAAGCAGTCAATAAAACCTGGTTTCGATCAATATTTCAGAGGATAACACCGGTTAGGTCTGGGTTAGGTCTGGGATATGCGCGCATCTGGCTTATACTTTCGCCTTCTTCGCATACTTGTTGGCCAGATCCTGGGTTTTTTTCGTGTTTGAATCACGTAGTAATGTGGTAATACACTGAAGCAGTCAATTAAACCTGGTTTCGATCAATATTTTAGAGGATAACACCAGTTAGGTCTGGGTTAGGTCTGGGATATGCGCGCATCTGGCTTATACTTTCGCCTTCTTCGCATACTTGTTGGCCAGATCCTGGGTTTTTTCCGTGTTTGATCACGTAGTAATGTGGTAGCACACTGAAGCAGTCAATAAAACCTGGTTTCGATCAATATTTCAGAGGATAACACCGGTTAGGTCTGGGTTAGGTCCGGGAAATGCACGCATCTGGCTCATGATTTCGCCTTTTTCGCAAACTTGTTGGCCAGATCCTGGGTTTTTTCCGTGTTTGAATCACGTAGTAATGTGGTAACACACTGAGGCAGTCTATTAAACCTGGATTCGGACAGTATTTTAGAGGATAACACCGGTTAGGTCTGGGTTAGGTCTGGGTTATGCCCGCATCTGGCTCATGATTTTGCCTTCTTCGCATACTTGTTGGCCAGATCCTGGGTTTTTTTCGTGTTTGAATCACGTAGTAATGTGGTAATACACTGAAGCAGTCAATTAAACCTGGTTTCGATCAATATTTTAGAGGATAACACCGGTTAGGTCTGGGTTAGGTCTGGGATATGCGCGCATCTGGCTTATACTTTCGCCTTTTTTGCAAACTTGTTGGCCAGATCCTGGGTTTTTTCCGTGTTTGAATCACGTAGTAATGTGGTAATACTTTGAAGCAGTCAATTAAACCTGGTTTCGATCAATATTTTAGAGGATAACACCGGTTAGGTCTGGGTTAGGTCCGGGAAATGCACGCATCTGGCTTATGATTTCGCCTTTTTCGCAAACTTGTTGACCAGATCCTGGGTTTTTTCCGTGTTTGAATCACGTAGTAATGTGGTACCACACTGAGGCAGTCAATTAAACCTGGTTTCGATCAATATTTTAGAGGATAACACCAGTTAGGTCTGGGTTAGGTCTGGGTTATGCCCGCATCTGGCTCATGATTTTGCCTTCTTCGCATACTTGTTGGCCAGATCCTGGGTTTTTTCCGTGTTTGAATCACGTAGTAATGTGGTAACACACTGAAGCAGTCAATAAAACCTGGTTTCGATCAATATTTCAGAGGATAACACCGGTTAGGTCTGGGTTAGGTCCGGGAAATGCACGCATCTGGCTCATGATTTCACCTTTTTCGCAAACTTGTTGGCCAGATCCTGGGTTTTTTCCATGTTTGAATCACGTAGTAAAGTGGTAATTCACTGAAGCTGTCAATTAAACCTGGTTTCGATCAATATTTTAGAGAATAACACCGGTTAGGTCTGGGTTAGGTCCGGGAAATGCACGCATCTGGCTCATGATTTCGCCTTTTTCGCAAACTTGTTGGCCAGATCCTGGGTTTTTTTCGTGTTTCAATCACGTAGTAATGTGGTAACACACTGAGGCAGTCTATTAAACCTGGATTAGGACAGTATTTTAGAGAATAACACCGGTTAGGTCTGGGTTAGGTCCGGGAAATGCACGCATCTGGCTCATGATTTCGCCTTTTTCGCAAACTTGTTGGCCAGATCCTGGGTTTTTTTCGTGTTTCAATCACGTAGTAATGTGGTAACACACTGAAGCAGTCAATAAAACCTGGTTTCGATCAATATTTTAGAGGATAACACCGGTTAGGTCTGGGTTAGGTCTGGGTTATGCCCGCATCTGGCGTATGCTTTCGCCTTTTTCGCAAACTTGTTGGCCAGATCCTGGGTTTTTTCCGTGTTTGAATCACGTAGTAATGTGGTAACACACTGAAGCAGTCAATTAAACCTGGTTTCGATCAATATTTTAGAGGATAACACCGGTTAGGTCTGGGTTAGGTCCGGGAAATGCACGCATCTGACTCATGATTTCGCCTTTTTCGCAAACTTGTTGGCCAGATCCTGGGTTTTTTCCATGTTTGAATCACGTAGTAATGTGGTAATTCACTGAAGCACTCTTTTAAACCTGGTTTCGATCAATATTTTAGAGGATAACACCGGTTAGGTCTGGGTTAGGTCCGGGAAATGCACGCATCTGGCTTATGATTTCGCCTTTTTCGCAAACTTGTTGACCAGATCCTGGGTTTTTTCCGTGTTTGAATCACGTAGTAATGTGGTACCACACTGAGGCAGTCAATTAAACCTGGTTTCGATCAATATTTTAGAGGATAACACCAGTTAGGTCTGGGTTAGGTCTGGGATATGCGCGCATCTGGCTTATACTTTCGCCTTCTTCGCATACTTGTTGGCCAGATCCTGGGTTTTTTCCGTGTTTGATCACGTAGTAATGTGGTAGCACACTGAAGCAGTCAATAAAACCTGGTTTCGATCAATATTTCAGAGGATAACACCGGTTAGGTCTGGGTTAGGTCTGGGATATGCGCGCATCTGGCTTATACTTTCGCCTTCTTCGCATACTTGTTGGCCAGATCCTGGGTTTTTTTCGTGTTTGAATCACGTAGTAATGTGGTAATACACTGAAGCAGTCAATTAAACCTGGTTTCGATCAATATTTTAGAGGATAACACCAGTTAGGTCTGGGTTAGGTCTGGGATATGCGCGCATCTGGCTTATACTTTCGCCTTCTTCGCATACTTGTTGGCCAGATCCTGGGTTTTTTCCGTGTTTGATCACGTAGTAATGTGGTAGCACACTGAAGCAGTCAATAAAACCTGGTTTCGATCAATATTTCAGAGGATAACACCGGTTAGGTCTGGGTTAGGTCCGGGAAATGCACGCATCTGGCTCATGATTTCGCCTTTTTCGCAAACTTGTTGGCCAGATCCTGGGTTTTTTCCGTGTTTGAATCACGTAGTAATGTGGTAACACACTGAGGCAGTCTATTAAACCTGGATTCGGACAGTATTTTAGAGGATAACACCGGTTAGGTCTGGGTTAGGTCTGGGTTATGCCCGCATCTGGCTCATGATTTTGCCTTCTTCGCATACTTGTTGGCCAGATCCTGGGTTTTTTTCGTGTTTCAATCACGTAGTAATGTGGTAACACACTGAGGCAGTCTATTAAACCTGGATTCGGACAGTATTTTAGAGGATAACACCGGTTAGGTCTGGGTTAGGTCTGGGTTATGCCCGCATCTGGCTCATGACTTTGCCTTCTTCGCATACTTGTTGGCCAGATCCTGGGTTTTTTTCGTGTTTGAATCACGTAGTAATGTGGTAATACACTGAAGCAGTCAATTAAACCTGGTTTCGATCAATATTTTAGAGGATAACACCGGTTAGGTCTGGGTTAGGTCTGGGATATGCGCGCATCTGGCTTATACTTTCGCCTTTTTTGCAAACTTGTTGGCCAGATCCTGGGTTTTTTCCGTGTTTGAATCACGTAGTAATGTGGTAATACTTTGAAGCAGTCAATTAAACCTGGTTTCGATCAATATTTTAGAGGATAACACCGGTTAGGTCTGGGTTAGGTCCGGGAAATGCACGCATCTGGCTTATGATTTCGCCTTTTTCGCAAACTTGTTGACCAGATCCTGGGTTTTTTCCGTGTTTGAATCACGTAGTAATGTGGTACCACACTGAGGCAGTCAATTAAACCTGGTTTCGATCAATATTTTAGAGGATAACACCAGTTAGGTCTGGGTTAGGTCTGGGTTATGCCCGCATCTGGCTCATGATTTTGCCTTCTTCGCATACTTGTTGGCCAGATCCTGGGTTTTTTCCGTGTTTGAATCACGTAGTAATGTGGTAACACACTGAAGCAGTCAATAAAACCTGGTTTCGATCAATATTTCAGAGGATAACACCGGTTAGGTCTGGGTTAGGTCCGGGAAATGCACGCATCTGGCTCATGATTTCACCTTTTTCGCAAACTTGTTGGCCAGATCCTGGGTTTTTTCCATGTTTGAATCACGTAGTAAAGTGGTAATTCACTGAAGCTGTCAATTAAACCTGGTTTCGATCAATATTTTAGAGAATAACACCGGTTAGGTCTGGGTTAGGTCCGGGAAATGCACGCATCTGGCTCATGATTTCGCCTTTTTCGCAAACTTGTTGGCCAGATCCTGGGTTTTTTTCGTGTTTCAATCACGTAGTAATGTGGTAACACACTGAGGCAGTCTATTAAACCTGGATTAGGACAGTATTTTAGAGGATAACACCGGTTAGGTCTGGGTTAGGTCTGGGTTATGCCCGCATCTGGCTCATGATTTTGCCTTCTTCGCATACTTGTTGGCCAGATCCTGGGTATTTTCCGTGTTTGAAACACGTAGTAATGTGGTAACACAATGAAGCAGTCAATTAAACCTGGTTTCGATCAATATTTCAGAGTATAACACCGGTTAGGTCTGGGTTAGGTCTGGGATATGCGCGCATCTGGCTTATAGTTTCGCCTTTTTCGCAAACTTGTTGGCCAGATCCTGGGTATTTTCCGTGTTTGAAACACGTAGTAATGTGGTAACACACTGAAGCAGTCAATAAAACCTGGTTTCGATCAATATTTTAGAGGATAACACCGGTTAGGTCTGGGTTAGGTCTGGGATATACGCGCATCTGGCTTATACTTTCGCCTTTTTCGCAAACTTGTTGGCCAGATCCTGGGTTTTTTCCGTGTTTGAATCACGTAGTAATGTGGTAATTCACTAAAGCAGTCAATAAAACCTGGTTTCGATCAATATTTTAGAGGATAACACCGGTTAGGTCTGGGTTAGGTCTGGGTTATGCGCGCATCTGGCTTATGATTTCGCCATTTTCGCAAACTTGTTGGCCAGATCCTGGGTTTCTTTCGTGTTTCAATCACGTTGTAATGTTGTACCACACTGAGGCAGTCAATTAAACCTGGTTTCGATCAATATTTTAGAGGATAACACCGGTTAGGTCTGGGTTAGGTCTGGGTTATGCCCGCATCTGGCTCATGATTTTGCCTTCTTCGCATACTTGTTGGCCAGATCCTGGGTTTTTTTCGTGTTTGAATCACGTAGTAATGTGGTAATACACTGAAGCAGTCAATTAAACCTGGTTTCGATCAATATTTTAGAGCATAACACCGGTTAGGTCTGGGTTAGGTCTGGGATATGCGCGCATCTGGCGTATGCTTTCGCCTTTTTCGCAAACTTGTTGGCCAGATCCT
This sequence comes from Colletes latitarsis, assembly GCF_051014445.1. Taxonomy (NCBI): domain Eukaryota; kingdom Metazoa; phylum Arthropoda; class Insecta; order Hymenoptera; family Colletidae; genus Colletes; species Colletes latitarsis. The sequence continues at coordinate 35,046,964 of NW_027488367.1, forward strand.
GGGTTTTTTCCGTGTTTGAATCACGTAGTAATGTGGTAATTCACTAAAGCAGTCAATAAAACCTGGTTTCGATCAATATTTTAGAGGATAACACCGGTTAGGTCTGGGTTAGGTCTGGGTTATGCCCGCATCTGGCTCATGATTTTGCCTTCTTCGCATACTTGTTGGCCAGATCCTGGGTTTCTTTCGTGTTTCAATCACGTTGTAATGTTGTACCACTCTGAGGCAGTCAATTAAACCTGGTTTCGATCAATATTTCAGAGGATAACACCGGTTAGGTCTGGGTTAGGTCCGGGAAATGCACGCATCTGGCTCATGATTTCGCCTTTTTCGCAAACTTGTTGGCCAGATCCTGGGTTTTTTCCGTGTTTGAATCACGTAGTAATGTGGCAATTCACTGAAGCACTCTTTTAAACCTGGTTTCGATCAATATTTTAGAGGATAACACCGGTTAGGTCTGGGTTAGGTCTGGGATATGCGCGCATCTGGCTTATACTTTCGCCTTTTTTGCAAACTTGTTGTCCAGATCCTGGGTTTTTTCCGTGTTTGAATCACGTAGTAATGTGGTAATACACTGAAGCAGTCAATTAAACCTGGTTTCGATCAATATTTTAGAGGATAACACCGGTTAGGTCTGGGTTAGGTCCGGGAAATGCACGCATCTGGCTTATGATTTCGCCTTTTTCGCAAACTTGTTGACCAGATCCTGGGTTTTTTCCGTGTTTGAATCACGTAGTAATGTGGTAACACACTGAAGCAGTCAATTAAACCTGGTTTCGATCAATATTTTAGAGGATAACACCGGTTAGGTCTGGGTTAGGTCTGGGTTATGCCCGCATCTGGCTCATGATTTTGCCTTCTTCGCATACTTGTTGGCCAGATCCTGGACTTTTTTCGTGTTTGAATCACGTAGTAATGTGGTAATACACTGAAGCAGTCAATAAAACCTGGTTTCGACGAATATTTTAGAGGATAACACCGGTTAGGACTGGGTTAGGTCTGGGATTTGCGCGCTTCTGGCTTATACTTTCGCCTTTTTCGCTCCTTGTTGGCCAGATCCTGGGTTTTTTCCGTGTTTGAATCACGTAGTAATGTGGCAACACACTGAAGCAGTCAATTAAACCTGGTTTCGATCAATATTTTAGAGGATAACACCGGTTAGGTCTGGGTTAGGTCTGGGTTATGCCCGCATCTGGCTCATGATTTTGCCTTCTTCGCATACTTGTTGGCCAGATCCTGGGTTTTTTTCGTGTTTGAATCACGTAGTAATGTGGTAATTCACTGAAGCAGTCAATTAAACCTGGTTTCGATCAATATTTTAGAGGATAACACCGGTTAGGTCTGGGTTAGGTCTGGGATATACGCGCATCTGGCTTATACTTTCGCCTTTTTCGCAAACTTGTTGGCCAGATCCTGGGTTTTTCCGTGTTTGAATCACGTAGTAACGTGGTAATTCACTAAAGCAGTCAATAAAACCTGTTTTCGATCAATATTTTAGAGGATAACACCGGTTAGGTCTGGGTTAGGTCTCGGTTATGCCCGCATCTGGCTCATGATTTTGCCTTCTTCGCATACTTGTTGGCCAGATCCTGGGTTTTTTTCGTGTTTGAATCACGTAGTAATGTGGTAACACACTGAAGCAGTCAATTAAACCTGGTTTCGATCAATATTTTAGAGGATAACACTGGTTAGGTCTGGGTTAGGCCTGGGATATGCGCGCATCTGGCTTATGATTTCGCCATTTTCGCAAACTTGTTGGCCAGATCCTGGGTTTCCTTCGTGTTTCAATCACGTTGTAATGTTGTACCACACTGAGGCAGTCAATTAAACCTGGTTTCGATCAATATTTCAGAGGATAACACCGGTTAGGTCTGGGTTAGGTCCGGGAAATGCACGCATCTGGCTCATGATTTCGCCTTTTTCGCAAACTTGTTGGCCAGATCCTGGGTTTTTTCCGTGTTTGAATCACGTAGTAATGTTGTACCACACTGAGGCAGTCAATTAAACCTGGTTTCGATCAACATTTCAGAGGATAACACCGGTTAGGTCTGAATTAGATCCGGGAAATGCACGCATCTGGCTCATGATTTCGCCTTTTTCGCAAACTTGTTGGCCAGATCCTGGGTTTTTTCCGTGTTTGAATCACGTAGTAATGTGGTAATTCACTGAAGCACTCTTTTAAACCTGGTTTCGATCAATATTTTAGAGGATAACACCGATTAGGTCTGGGTTAGGTCTGGGATATGCGCGCATCTGGCTTATACTTTCGCCTTTTTCGCAAACTTGTTGACCAGATCCTGGGTTTTTTCCGTGTTTGAATCACGTAGTAATGTTGTACCACACTGAGGCAGTCAATTAAACCTGGTTTCGATCAACATTTCAGAGGATAACACCGGTTAGGTCTGAATTAGATCCGGGAAATGCCCGCATCTGGCTCATGATTTTGCCTTCTTCGCATACTTGTTGGCCAGATCCTGGGTTTTTTTCGTGTTTGAATCACGTAGTAATGTGGTAACACACTGAAGCAGTCAATTAAACCTGGTTTCGATCAATATTTTAGAGGATAACACCAGTTAGGTCTGGGTTAGGTCTGGGATATGCGCGCATCTGGCTTATACTTTCGCCTTCTTCGCATACTTGTTGGCCAGATCCTGGGTTTTTTCCGTGTTTGATCACGTAGTAATGTGGTAGCACACTGAAGCAGTCAATAAAACCTGGTTTCGATCAATATTTCAGAGGATAACACCGGTTAGGTCTGGGTTAGGTCCGGGAAATGCACGCATCTGGCTCATGATTTCGCCTTTTTCGCAAACTTGTTGGCCAGATCCTGGGTTTTTTCCATGTTTGAATCACGTAGTAATGTGGTAACACACTGAGGCAGTCTATTAAACCTGGATTCGGACAGTATTTTAGAGGATAACACCGGTTAGGTCTGGGTTAGGTCTGGGTTATGCCCGCATCTGGCTCATGATTTTGCCTTCTTCGCATACTTGTTGGCCAGATCCTGGGTTTTTTTCGTGTTTCAATCACGTAGTAATGTGGTAACACACTGAGGCAGTCTATTAAACCTGGATTCGGACAGTATTTTAGAGGATAACACCGGTTAGGTCTGGGTTAGGTCTGGGTTAGGTCTGGGTTATGCCCGCATCTGGCTCATGATTTTGCCTTCTTCGCATACTTGTTGGCCAGATCCTGGGTTTTTTTCGTGTTTGAATCACGTAGTAATGTGGTAATACACTGAAGCAGTCAATTAAACCTGGTTTCGATCAATATTTTAGAGGATAACACCGGTTAGGTCTGGGTTAGGTCTGGGATATGCGCGCATCTGGCTTATACTTTCGCCTTTTTTGCAAACTTGTTGGCCAGATCCTGGGTTTTTTCCGTGTTTGAATCACGTAGTAATGTGGTAATACTTTGAAGCAGTCAATTAAACCTGGTTTCGATCAATATTTTAGAGGATAACACCGGTTAGGTCTGGGTTAGGTCCGGGAAATGCACGCATCTGGCTTATGATTTCGCCTTTTTCGCAAACTTGTTGACCAGATCCTGGGTTTTTTCCGTGTTTGAATCACGTAGTAATGTGGTACCACACTGAGGCAGTCAATTAAACCTGGTTTCGATCAATATTTTAGAGGATAACACCAGTTAGGTCTGTGTTAGGTCTGGGTTATGCCCGCATCTGGCTCATGATTTTGCCTTCTTCGCATACTTGTTGGCCAGATCCTGGGTTTTTTCCGTGTTTGAATCACGTAGTAATGTGGTAACACACTGAAGCAGTCAATAAAACCTGGTTTCGATCAATATTTCAGAGGATAACACCGGTTAGGTCTGGGTTAGGTCCGGGAAATGCACGCATCTGGCTCATGATTTCACCTTTTTCGCAAACTTGTTGGCCAGATCCTGGGTTTTTTCCATGTTTGAATCACGTAGTAAAGTGGTAATTCACTGAAGCTGTCAATTAAACCTGGTTTCGATCAATATTTTAGAGAATAACACCGGTTAGGTCTGGGTTAGGTCCGGGAAATGCACGCATCTGGCTCATGATTTCGCCTTTTTCGCAAACTTGTTGGCCAGATCCTGGGTTTTTTTCGTGTTTCAATCACGTAGTAATGTGGTAACACACTGAGGCAGTCTATTAAACCTGGATTAGGACAGTATTTTAGAGGATAACACCGGTTAGGTCTGGGTTAGGTCTGGGTTATGCCCGCATCTGGCTCATGATTTTGCCTTCTTCGCATACTTGTTGGCCAGATCCTGGGTATTTTCCGTGTTTGAAACACGTAGTAATGTGGTAACACACTGAAGCAGTCAATTAAACCTGGTTTCGATCAATATTTCAGAGTATAACACCGGTTAGGTCTGGGTTAGGTCTGGGATATGCGCGCATCTGGCTTATAGTTTCGCCTTTTTCGCAAACTTGTTGGCCAGATCCTGGGTATTTTCCGTGTTTGAAACACGTAGTAATGTGGTAACACACTGAAGCAGTCAATAAAACCTGGTTTCGATCAATATTTTAGAGGATAACACCGGTTAGGTCTGGGTTAGGTCTGGGTTATGCCCGCATCTGGCGTATGCTTTCGCCTTTTTCGCAAACTTGTTGGCCAGATCCTGGGTTTTTTCCGTGTTTGAATCACGTAGTAATGTGGTAACACACTGAAGCAGTCAATTAAACCTGGTTTCGATCAATATTTTAGAGGATAACACCGGTTAGGTCTGGGTTAGGTCTGGGTTATGCCCGCATCTGGCTCATGATTTTGCCTTCTTCGCATACTTGTTGGCCAGATCCTGGGTTTTTTTCGTGTTTGAATCACGTAGTAATGTGGTAATTCACTGAAGCAGTCAATTAAACCTGGTTTCGATCAATATTTTAGAGGATAACACCGGTTAGGTCTGGGTTAGGTCTGGGATATACGCGCATCTGGCTTATACTTTCGCCTTTTTCGCAAACTTGTTGGCCAGATCCTGGGTTTTTTCCGTGTTTGAATCACGTAGTAATGTGGTAATTCACTAAAGCAGTCAATAAAACCTGGTTTCGATCAATATTTTAGAGGATAACACCGGTTAGGTCTGGGTTAGGTCTGGGTTATGCGCGCATCTGGCTTATGATTTCGCCATTTTCGCAAACTTGTTGGCCAGATCCTGGGTTTCTTTCGTGTTTCAATCACGTTGTAATGTTGTACCACACTGAGGCAGTCAATTAAACCTGGTTTCGATCAATATTTTAGAGGATAACACCGGTTAGGTCTGGGTTAGGTCTGGGTTATGCCCGCATCTGGCTCATGATTTTGCCTTCTTCGCATACTTGTTGGCCAGATCCTGGGTTTTTTTCGTGTTTGAATCACGTAGTAATGTGGTAATACACTGAAGCAGTCAATTAAACCTGGTTTCGATCAATATTTTAGAGCATAACACCGGTTAGGTCTGGGTTAGGTCTGGGATATGCGCGCATCTGGCGTATGCTTTCGCCTTTTTCGCAAACTTGTTGGCCAGATCCTGGGTTTTTTCCGTGTTTGAATCACGTAGTAATGTGGTAATTCACTAAAGCAGTCAATAAAACCTGGTTTCGATCAATATTTTAGAGGATAACACCGGTTAGGTCTGGGTTAGGTCTGGGTTATGCCCGCATCTGGCTCATGATTTTGCCTTCTTCGCATACTTGTTGGCCAGATCCTGGGTTTTTTTCGTGTTTGAATCACGTAGTAATGTGGTAACACACTGAAGCAGTCAATTAAACCTGGTTTCGATCAATATTTTAGAGGATAACACCGGTTAGGTCTGGGTTAGGCCTGGGATATGCGCGCATCTGGCTTATGATTTCGCCATTTTCGCAAACTTGTTGGCCAGATCCTGGGTTTCTTTCGTGTTTCAATCACGTTGTAATGTTGTACCACTCTGAGGCAGTCAATTAAACCTGGTTTCGATCAATATTTCAGAGGATAACACCGGTTAGGTCTGGGTTAGGTCCGGGAAATGCACGCATCTGGCTCATGATTTCGCCTTTTTCGCAAACTTGTTGGCCAGATCCTGGGTTTTTTCCGTGTTTGAATCACGTAGTAATGTGGTAATTCACTGAAGCACTCTTTTAAACCTGGTTTCGATCAATATTTTAGAGGATAACACCGGTTAGGTCTGGGTTAGGTCTGGGATATGCGCGCATCTGGCTTATACTTTCGCCTTTTTTGCAAACTTGTTGTCCAGATCCTGGGTTTTTTCCGTGTTTGAATCACGTAGTAATGTGGTAATACACTGAAGCAGTCAATTAAACCTGGTTTCGATCAATATTTTAGAGGATAACACCGGTTAGGTCTGGGTTAGGTCCGGGAAATGCACGCATCTGGCTTATGATTTCGCCTTTTTCGCAAACTTGTTGACCAGATCCTGGGTTTTTTCCGTGTTTGAATCACGTAGTAATGTGGTAACACACTGAAGCAGTCAATTAAACCTGGTTTCGATCAATATTTTAGAGGATAACACCGGTTAGGTCTGGGTTAGGTCTGGGTTATGCCCGCATCTGGCTCATGATTTTGCCTTCTTCGCATACTTGTTGGCCAGATCCTGGACTTTTTTCGTGTTTGAATCACGTAGTAATGTGGTAATACACTGAAGCAGTCAATAAAACCTGGTTTCGACGAATATTTTAGAGGATAACACCGGTTAGGACTGGGTTAGGTCTGGGATTTGCGCGCTTCTGGCTTATACTTTCGCCTTTTTCGCTCCTTGTTGGCCAGATCCTGGGTTTTTTCCGTGTTTGAATCACGTAGTAATGTGGTAACACACTGAAGCAGTCAATAAAACCTGGTTTCGATCAATATTTCAGAGGATAACACCGGTTAGGTCTGGGTTAGGTCCGGGAAATGCACGCATCTGGCTCATGATTTCACCTTTTTCGCAAACTTGTTGGCCAGATCCTGGGTTTTTTCCATGTTTGAATCACGTAGTAAAGTGGTAATTCACTGAAGCTGTCAATTAAACCTGGTTTCGATCAATATTTTAGAGAATAACACCGGTTAGGTCTGGGTTAGGTCCGGGAAATGCACGCATGTGGCTCATGATTTCGCCTTTTTCGCAAACTTGTTGGCCAGATCCTGGGTTTTTTTCGTGTTTCAAACACGTAGTAATGTGGTAACACACTGAGGCAGTCTATTAAACCTGGATTAGGACAGTATTTTAGAGGATAACACCGGTTAGGTCTGGGTTAGGTCTGGGTTATGCCCGCATCTGGCTCATGATTTTGCCTTCTTCGCATACTTGTTGGCCAGATCCTGGGTATTTTCCGTGTTTGAAACACGTAGTAATGTGGAAACACACTGAAGCAGTCAATTAAACCTGGTTTCGATCAATATTTCAGAGTATAACACCGGTTAGGTCTGGGTTAGGTCTGGGATATGCGCGCATCTGGCTTATAGTTTCGCCTTTTTCGCAAACTTGTTGGCCAGATCCTGGGTATTTTCCGTGTTTGAAACACGTAGTAATGTGGTAACACACTGAAGCAGTCAATAAAACCTGGTTTCGATCAATATTTTAGAGGATAACACCGGTTAGGTCTGGGTTTGGTCTGGGTTATGCCCGCATCTGGCGTATGCTTTCGCCTTTTTCGCAAACTTGTTGGCCAGATCCTGGGTTTTTTCCGTGTTTGAATCACGTAGTAATGTGGTAACACACTGAAGCAGTCAATTAAACCTGGTTTCGATCAATATTTTAGAGGATAACACCGGTTAGGTCTGGGTTAGGTCTGGGTTATGCCCGCATCTGGCTCATGATTTTGCCTTCTTCGCATACTTGTTGGCCAGATCCTGGGTTTTTTTCGTGTTTGAATCACGTAGTAATGTGGTAATTCACTGAAGCAGTCAATTAAACCTGGTTTCGATCAATATTTTAGAGGATAACACCGGTTAGGTCTGGGTTAGGTCTGGGATATACGCGCATCTGGCTTATACTTTCGCCTTTTTCGCAAACTTGTTGGCAAGATCCTGGGTTTTTTCCGTGTTTGAATCACGTAGTAATGTGGTAATTCACTAAAGCAGTCAATAAAACCTGGTTTCGATCAATATTTTAGAGGATAACACCGGTTAGGTCTGGGTTAGGTCTGGGTTATGCGCGCATCTGGCTTATGATTTCGCCATTTTCGCAAACTTGTTGGCCAGATCCTGGGTTTCTTTCGTGTTTCAATCACGTTGTAATGTTGTACCACACTGAGGCAGTCAATTAAACCTGGTTTCGATCAATATTTTAGAGGATAACACCGGTTAGGTCTGGGTTAGGTCTGGGTTATGCGCGCATCTGGCTTATACTTTCGCCTTCTTCGCATACTTGTTGGCCAGATCCTGGGTTTTTTCCGTGTTTGATCACGTAGTAATGTGGTAATACACTGAAGCAGTCAATTAAACCTGGTTTCGATCAATATTTTAGAGCATAACACCGGTTAGGTCTGGGTTAGGTCTGGGATATGCGCGCATCTGGCGTATGCTTTCGCCTTTTTCGCAAACTTGTTGGCCAGATCCTGGGTTTTTTCCGTGTTTGAATCACGTAGTAATGTGGTAATTCACTAAAGCAGTCAATAAAACCTGGTTTCGATCAATATTTTAGAGGATAACACCGGTTAGGTCTGGGTTAGGTCTGGGTTATGCCCGCATCTGGCTCATGATTTTGCCTTCTTCGCATACTTGTTGGCCAGATCCTGGGTTTTTTTCGTGTTTGAATCACGTAGTAATGTGGTAACACACTGAAGCAGTCAATTAAACCTGGTTTCGATCAATATTTTAGAGGATAACACCGGTTAGGTCTGGGTTAGGCCTGGGATATGCGCGCATCTGGCTTATGATTTCGCCATTTTCGCAAACTTGTTGGCCAGATCCTGGGTTTCTTTCGTGTTTCAATCACGTTGTAATGTTGTACCACTCTGAGGCAGTCAATTAAACCTGGTTTCGATCAATATTTCAGAGGATAACACCGGTTAGGTCTGGGTTAGGTCCGGGAAATGCACGCATCTGGCTCATGATTTCGCCTTTTTCGCAAACTTGTTGGCCAGATCCTGGGTTTTTTCCGTGTTTGAATCACGTAGTAATGTGGTAATTCACTGAAGCACTCTTTTAAACCTGGTTTCGATCAATATTTTAGAGGAAAACACCGGTTAGGTCTGGGTTAGGTCTGGGATATGCGCGCATCTGGCTTATACTTTCGCCTTTTTTGCAAACTTGTTGTCCAGATCCTGGGTTTTTTCCGTGTTTGAATCACGTAGTAATGTGGTAATACACTGAAGCAGTCAATTAAACCTGGTTTCGATCAATATTTTAGAGGATAACACCGGTTAGGTCTGGGTTAGGTCCGGGAAATGCACGCATCTGGCTTATGATTTCGCCTTTTTCGCAAACTTGTTGACCAGATCCTGGGTTTTTTCCGTGTTTGAATCACGTAGTAATGTGGTACCACACTGAGGCAGTCAATTAAACCTGGTTTCGATCAATATTTTAGAGGATAACACCAGTTAGGTCTGGGTTAGGTCTGGCATATGCGCGCATCTGGCTTATACTTTCGCCTTCTTCGCATACTTGTTGGCCAGATCCTGGGTTTTTTCCGTGTTTGAATCACGTAGTAATGTGGTAACACACTGAAGCAGTCAATAAAACCTGGTTTCGATCAATATTTTAGAGGATAACACCGGTTAGGTCTGGGTTAGGTCTGGGTTATGCCCGCATCTGGCTCATGATTTAGCCTTCTTCGCATACTTGTTGGCCAGATCCTGGGTTTTTTTCGTGTTTGAATCACGTAGTAATGTTGTACCACACTGAGGCAGTCAATTAAACCTGGTTTCGATCAATATTTCAGAGGATAACACCGGTTAGGTCTGGGTTAGGTCTGGGATATGCGCGCTTCTGGCTTATACTTTCGCCTTTTTCGCTCCTTGTTGGCCAGATCCTGGGTTTTTTCCGTGTTTGAATAACGTAGTAATGTGGCAACACACTGAAGCAGTCAATTAAACCTGGTTTCGATCAATATTTTAGAGGATAACACCGGTTAGGTCTGGGTTAGGTCTGGGTTATGCCCGCATCTGGCTCATGATTTTGCCTTCTTCGCATACTTGTTGGCCAGATCCTGGGTTTTTTTCGTGTTTGAATCACGTAGTAATGTGGTAATTCACTGAAGCAGTCAATTAAACCTGGTTTCGATCAATATTTTAGAGGATAACACCGGTTAGGTCTGGGTTAGGTCTGGGATATACGCGCATCTGGCTTATACTTTCGCCTTTTTCGCAAACTTGTTGGCCAGATCCTGGGTTTTTCCGTGTTTGAATCACGTAGTAACGTGGTAATTCACTAAAGCAGTCAATAAAACCTGTTTTCGATCAATATTTTAGAGGATAACACCGGTTAGGTCTGGGTTAGGTCTGGGTTATGCCCGCATCTGGCTCATGATTTTGCCTTCTTCGCATACTTGTTGGCCAGATCCTGGGTTTTTTTCGTGTTTGAATCACGTAGTAATGTGGTAACACACTGAAGCAGTCAATTAAACCTGGTTTCGATCAATATTTTAGAGGATAACACTGGTTAGGTCTGGGTTAGGCCTGGGATATGCGCGCATCTGGCTTATGATTTCGCCATTTTCGCAAACTTGTTGGCCAGATCCTGGGTTTCTTTCGTGTTTCAATCACGTAGTAATGTGGTAATTCACTGAAGCACTCTTTAAACCTGGTTTCGATCAATATTTTAGAGGATAACACCGGTTAGGTCTGGGTTAGGTCTGGGATATGCGCGCATCTGGCTTATACTTTCGCCTTTTTTGCAAACTTGTTGGCCAGATCCTGGGTTTTTTCCGTGTTTGAATCACGTAGTAATGTGGTAATACACTGAAGCAGTCAATTAAACCTGGTTTCGATCAATATTTTAGAGGATAACACCGGTTAGGTCTGGGTTAGGTCCGGGAAATGCACGCATCTGGCTTATGATTTCGCCTTTTTCGCAAACTTGTTGACCAGATCCTGGGTTTTTTCCGTGTTTGAATCACGTAGTAATGTGGTACCACACTGAGGCAGACAATTAAACCTGGTTTCGATCAATATTTTAGAGGATAACACCAGTTAGGTCTGGGTTAGGTCTGGCATATGCGCGCATCTGGCTTATACTTTCGCCTTCTTCGCATACTTGTTGGCCAGATCCTGGGTTTTTTCCGTGTTTGAATCACGTAGTAATGTGGTAACACACTGAAGCAGTCAATAAAACCTGGTTTCGATCAATATTTTAGAGGATAACACCGGTTAGGTCTGGGTTAGGTCTGGGTTATGCCCGCATCTGGCTCATGATTTAGCCTACTTCGCATACTTGTTGGCCAGATCCTGGGTTTTTTTCGTGTTTGAATCACGTAGTAATGTTGTACCACACTGAGGCAGTCAATTAAACCTGGTTTCGATCAATATTTCAGAGGATAACACCGGTTAGGTCTGGGTTAGGTCCGGGAAATGCACGCATCTGGCTTATGATTTCGCCTTTTTCGCAAACTTGTTGACCAGATCCTGGGTTTTTTCCGTGTTTGAATCACGTAGTTATTTGGTACCACACTGAGGCAGTCAATTAAACCTGGTTTCGATCAATATTTTAGAGGATAACACCAGTTAGGTCTGGGTTAGGTCTGGGATATGCGCGCATCTGGCTTATACTTTCGCCTTCTTCGCATACATGTTGGCCAGATCCTGGGTTTTTTCCGTGTTTGATCACGTAGTAATGTGGTAACACACTGAAGCAGTCAATTAAACCTGGTTTCGATCAATATTTCAGAGGATAACACCGGTTAGGTCTGGGTTAGGTCTGGGATATGCGCGCATCTGACTTATACTTTCACCTTTTTCGCAAACTTGTTGGCCAGATCCTGGGTTTTTTCCGTGTTTGAATCACGTAGTAATGTGGTAACACACTGAAGCAGTCAATAAAACCTGGTTTCGATCAATATTTTAGAGGATAACACCGGTTAGGTCTGGGTTAGGTCTGGGATTTGCGCGCATCTGGCTTATACTTTCGCCTTTTTCGCTAACTTGTTGGCCAGATCCTGGGTATTTTCCCTGTTTGAAACTCGTAGTAATGTGGTAACACACTGAAGCAGTCAATAAAACCTGGTTTCGATCAATATTTTAGAGGATAACACCGGTTAGGTCTGGGTTAGGTCTGGGATTTGCGCGCATCTGGCTTATACTTTCGCCTTTTTCGCAAACTTGTTGGCCAGATCCTGGGTTTTTTTCGTGTTTGAATCACGTAGTAATGTGGTAACACACTGAAGCAGTCAATTTAACCTGGTTTCGATCAATATTTCAGAGGATAACACCGGTTAGGTCTGGGTTAGGTCTGCGATATGCGCGCATCTGGCTTATACTTTCACCTTTTTCGCAAACTAGTTGGCCAGATCCTGGGTTTTTTTCGTGTTTGAATCACGTAGTAATGTGGTAACACACTGAAGCAGTCAATTTAACCTGGTTTCGATCAATATTTCAGAGGATAACACCGGTTAGGTCTGGGTTAGGTCTGCGATATGCGCGCATCTGGCTTATACTTTCACCTTTTTCGCAAACTAGTTGGCCAGATCCTGGGTTTTTTCCGTGTTTGAATCACGTAGTAATGTGGTAACACACTGAAGCAGTCAATAAAACCTGGTTTCGTTCAATATTTTAGAGGATAACACCGGTTAGGTCTGGGTTAGGTCTGCGATATGCGCGCATCTGGCTTATACTTTCACCTTTTTCGCAAACTAGTTGGCCAGATCCTGGGTTTTTTCCGTGTTTGAATCACGTAGTAATGTGGTAACACACTGAAGCAGTCAATAAAACCTGGTTTCGTTCAATATTTTAGAGGATAACACCGGTTCGGTCTGGCTTAGGTCTGGGATTTGCGCGCATCTGGCTTATACTACCGCCTTTTTCGCAAACTTGTTGGCCTGATCCTGGGTTTTCATCGTGTTTCAATCACGTAGTAATATGGTAACACACTGAGGCAGTCTATTAAACCTGGATTAGAACAGTATTTTAGAGGATAACACCGGTTAGGTCTGGGATAGGTCCGGGATATGCCCGCATCTGGCTCATGATTTTGCCTTCTTCGCATACTTGTTGGCCAGATCCTGGGTATTTTCCGTGTTTGAAACACGTAGTAATGTGGTAACACACTGAAGCAGTCAATAAAACCTGGTATCGATCAATATTTTAGAGGATCGCACCGGTTAGGTCTGGGTTAGGTCTGGGTTAGGTCTGGGTTAGGTCTGGGTTATGCCCGCATCTGGCTCATGATTTTGCCTTCTTCGTATACTTGTTGGCCAGATCCTGGGTTTTTTCCGTGTTTGAATCACGTAGTAATGTGGTAATACACTGAAGCAGTCAATTAAACCTGGTTTCGATCAATATTTTAGAGGATAACACCGGTTAGGTCTGGGTTAGGTCTGGGTTATGCCCGCATCTGGCTCATGATTTTGCCTTCTTCGCATACTTGTTGGCCAGATCCTGGGTTTTTTTCCGGTTTGAATAACGCAGTAATGTGGTACCACACTGAAGCAGTCAATTAAACCTGGTTTCGATCAATATTTTAGAGGATAACGCCGGTTAGGTCTGGGTTAGGTCTGGGAAATGCGCGCATCTGGCTTATACTTTCGCCTTTTTCGCAAACTTGTTGGCCAGATCCTGGGTTTTTTTCGTGTCTGAATCACGTAGGAATGTGGTAACACACTGAAGCAGTCAATTAAACCTGGTTTCGATCAATATTTTAGAGGATAACACTGGTTAGGTCTGGGTTAGGCCTGGGATATGCGCGCATCTGGCTTATGATTTCGCCATTTTCGCAAACTTGTTGGCCAGATCCTGGGTTTCCTTCGTGTTTCAATCACGTTGTAATGTTGTACCACACTGAGGCAGTCAATTAAACCTGGTTTCGATCAATATTTTAGAGGATAACACCGGTTAGGTCTGGGTTAGGTCCGGGAAATGCACGCATCTGGCTCATGATTTCGCCTTTTTCGCAAACTTGTTGGCCAGATCCTGGGTTTTTTCCGTGTTTGAATCACGTAGTAATGTTGTACCACACTGAGGCAGACAATTAAACCTGGTTTCGATCAACATTTCAGAGGATAACACCGGTTAGGTCTGAATTAGATCCGGGAAATGCACGCATCTGGCTCATGATTTCGCCTTTTTCGCAAACTTGTTGGCCAGATCCTGGGTTTTTTCCGTGTTTGAATCACGTAGTAATGTGGTAATTCACTGAAGCACTCTTTTAAACCTGGTTTCGATCAATATTTTAGAGGATAACACCGGTTAGGTCTGGGTTAGGTCTGGGATATGCGCGCATCTGGCTTATTCTTTCGCCTTTTTCGCAAACTTGTTGACCAGATCCTGGGTTTTTTCCGTGTTTGAATCACGTAGTAATGTGGTACCACACTGAGGCAGACAATTAAACCTGGTTTCGATCAATATTTTAGAGGATAACACCAGTTAGGTCTGGGTTAGGTCTGGCATACGCGCGCATCTGGCTTATACTTTCGCCTTCTTCGCATACTTGTTGGCCAGATCCTGGGTTTTTTCCGTGTTTGAATCACGTAGTAATGTGGTAACACACTGAAGCAGTCAATAAAACCTGGTTTCGATCAATATTTTAGAGGATAACACCGGTTAGGTCTGGGTTAGGTCTGGGTTATGCGCGCATCTGGCTTATACTTTCGCCTTCTTCGCATACTTGTTGGCCAGATCCTGGGTTTTTTCCGTGTTTGATCACGTAGTAATGTGGTAGCACACTGAAGCAGTCAATAAAACCTGGTTTCGATCAATATTTCAGAGGATAACACCGGTTAGGTCTGGGTTAGGTCCGGGAAATGCACGCATCTGGCTCATGATTTCGCCTTTTTCGCAAACTTGTTGGCCAGATCCTGGGTTTTTTCCGTGTTTGAATCACGTAGTAATGTGGTAACACACTGAGGCAATCTATTAAACCTGGATTCGGACAGTATTTTAGAGGATAACACCGGTTAGGTCTGGGTTAGGTCTGGGTTATGCCCGCATCTGGCTCATGATTTTGCCTTCTTCGCATACTTGTTGGCCAGATCCTGGGTTTTTTTCGTGTTTCAATCACGTAGTAATGTGGTAACACACTGAGGCAGTCTATTAAACCTGGATTCGGACAGTATTTTAGAGGATAACACCGGTTAGGTCTGGGTTAGGTCTGGGTTATGCCCGCATCTGGCTCATGATTTTGCCTTCTTCGCATACTTGTTGGCCAGATCCTGGGTTTTTTTCGTGTTTGAATCACGTAGTAATGTGGTAATACACTGAAGCAGTCAATTAAACCTGGTTTCGATCAATATTTTAGAGGATAACACCGGTTAGGTCTGGGTTAGGTCTGGGATATGCGCGCATCTGGCTTATACTTTCGCCTTTTTTGCAAACTTGTTGGCCAGATCCTGGGTTTTTTCCGTGTTTGAATCACGTAGTAATGTGGTAATACTTTGAAGCAGTCAATTAAACCTGGTTTCGATCAATATTTTAGAGGATAACACCGGTTAGGTCTGGGTTAGGTCCGGGAAATGCACGCATCTGGCTTATGATTTCGCCTTTTTCGCAAACTTGTTGACCAGATCCTGGGTTTTTTCCGTGTTTGTATCACGTAGTAATGTGGTACCACACTGAGGCAGTCAATTAAACCTGGTTTCGATCAATATTTTAGAGGATAACACCAGTTAGGTCTGGGTTAGGTCTGGGTTATGCCCGCATCTGGCTCATGATTTTGCCTTCTTCGCATACTTGTTGGCCAGATCCTGGGTTTTTTCCGTGTTTGAATCACGTAGTAATGTGGTAACACACTGAAGCAGTCAATAAAACCTGGTTTCGATCAATATTTCAGAGGATAACACCGGTTAGGTCTGGGTTAGGTCCGGGAAATGCACGCATCTGGCTCATGATTTCACGTTTTTCGCAAACTTGTTGGCCAGATCCTGGGTTTTTTCCATGTTTGAATCACGTAGTAAAGTGGTAATTCACTGAAGCTGTCAATTAAACCTGGTTTCGATCAATATTTTAGAGAATAACACCGGTTAGGTCTGGGTTAGGTCCGGGAAATGCACGCATGTGGCTCATGATTTCGCCTTTTTCGCAAACTTGTTGGCCAGATCCTGGGTTTTTTTCGTGTTTCAAACACGTAGTAATGTGGTAACACACTGAGGCAGTCTATTAAACCTGGATTAGGACAGTATTTTAGAGGATAACACCGGTTAGGTCTGGGTTAGGTCTGGGTTATGCCCGCATCTGGCTCATGATTTTGCCTTCTTCGCATACTTGTTGGCCAGATCCTGGGTATTTTCCGTGTTTGAAACACGTAGTAATGTGGTAACACACTGAAGCAGTCAATTAAACCTGGTTTCGATCAATATTTCAGAGTATAACACCGGTTAGGTCTGGGTTAGGTCTGGGATATGCGCGCATCTGGCTTATAGTTTCGCCTTTTTCGCAAACTTGTTGGCCAGATCCTGGGTATTTTCCGTGTTTGAAACACGTAGTAATGTGGTAACACACTGAAGCAGTCAATAAAACCTGGTTTCGATCAATATTTTAGAGGATAACACCGGTTAGGTCTGGGTTTGGTCTGGGTTATGCCCGCATCTGGCGTATGCTTTCGCCTTTTTCGCAAACTTGTTGGCCAGATCCTGGGTTTTTTCCGTGTTTGAATCACGTAGTAATGTGGTAACACACTGAAGCAGTCAATTAAACCTGGTTTCGATCAATATTTTAGAGGATAACACCGGTTAGGTCTGGGTTAGGTCTGGGTTATGCCCGCATCTGGCTCATGATTTTGCCTTCTTCGCATACTTGTTGGCCAGATCCTGGGTTTTTTTCGTGTTTGAATCACGTAGTAATGTGGTAATTCACTGAAGCAGTCAATTAAACCTGGTTTCGATCAATATTTTAGAGGATAACACCGGTTAGGTCTGGGTTAGGTCTGGGATATACGCGCATCTGCCTTATACTTTCGCCTTTTTCGCAAACTTGTTGGCAAGATCCTGGGTTTTTTCGGTGTTTGAATCACGTAGTAATGTGGTAATTCACTAAAGCAGTCAATAAAACCTGGTTTCGATCAATATTTTAGAGGATAACACCGGTTAGGTCTGGGTTAGGTCTGGGTTATGCGCGCATCTGGCTTATGATTTCGCCATTTTCGCAAACTTGTTGGCCAGATCCTGGGTTTCTTTCGTGTTTCAATCACGTTGTAATGTTGTACCACACTGAGGCAGTCAATTAAACCTGGTTTCGATCAATATTTTAGAGGATAACACCGGTTAGGTCTGGGTTAGGTCTGGGTTATGCGCGCATCTGGCTTATACTTTCGCCTTCTTCGCATACTTGTTGGCCAGATCCTGGGTTTTTTCCGTGTTTGATCACGTAGTAATGTGGTAATA
Organism: Colletes latitarsis; assembly: GCF_051014445.1. NCBI lineage: Eukaryota > Metazoa > Arthropoda > Insecta > Hymenoptera > Colletidae > Colletes > Colletes latitarsis. Next base: position 35,064,373 of record NW_027488367.1, read on the forward strand.
CACTGAAGCAGTCAATTAAACCTGGTTTCGATCAATATTTTAGAGCATAACACCGGTTAGGTCTGGGTTAGGTCTGGGATATGCGCGCATCTGGCGTATGCTTTCGCCTTTTTCGCAAACTTGTTGGCCAGATCCTGGGTTTTTTCCGTGTTTGAATCACGTAGTAATGTGGTAATTCACTAAAGCAGTCAATAAAACCTGGTTTCGATCAATATTTTAGAGGATAACACCGGTTAGGTCTTGGTTAGGTCTGGGTTATGCCCGCATCTGGCTCATGATTTTGCCTTCTTCGCATACTTGTTGGCCAGATCCTGGGTTTTTTTCGTGTTTGAATCACGTAGTAATGTGGTAACACACTGAAGCAGTCAATTAAACCTGGTTTCGATCAATATTTTAGAGGATAACACCGGTTAGGTCTGGGTTAGGCCTGGGATATGCGCGCATCTGGCTTATGATTTCGCCATTTTCGCAAACTTGTTGGCCAGATCCTGGGTTTCTTTCGTGTTTCAATCACGTTGTAATGTTGTACCACTCTGAGGCAGTCAATTAAACCTGGTTTCGATCAATATTTCAGAGGATAACACCGGTTAGGTCTGGGTTAGGTCCGGGAAATGCACGCATCTGGCTCATGATTTCGCCTTTTTCGCAAACTTGTTGGCCAGATCCTGGGTTTTTTCCGTGTTTGAATCACGTAGTAATGTGGTAATTCACTGAAGCACTCTTTTAAACCTGGTTTCGATCAATATTTTAGAGGAAAACACCGGTTAGGTCTGGGTTAGGTCTGGGATATGCGCGCATCTGGCTTATACTTTCGCCTTTTTTGCAAACTTGTTGTCCAGATCCTGGGTTTTTTCCGTGTTTGAATCACGTAGTAATGTGGTAATACACTGAAGCAGTCAATTAAACCTGGTTTCGATCAATATTTTAGAGGATAACACCGGTTAGGTCTGGGTTAGGTCCGGGAAATGCACGCATCTGGCTTATGATTTCGCCTTTTTCGCAAACTTGTTGACCAGATCCTGGGTTTTTTCCGTGTTTGAATCACGTAGTAATGTGGTACCACACTGAGGCAGTCAATTAAACCTGGTTTCGATCAATATTTTAGAGGATAACACCAGTTAGGTCTGGGTTAGGTCTGGCATATGCGCGCATCTGGCTTATACTTTCGCCTTCTTCGCATACTTGTTGGCCAGATCCTGGGTTTTTTCCGTGTTTGAATCACGTAGTAATGTGGTAACACACTGAAGCAGTCAATAAAACCTGGTTTCGATCAATATTTTAGAGGATAACACCGGTTAGGTCTGGGTTAGGTCTGGGTTATGCCCGCATCTGGCTCATGATTTAGCCTTCTTCGCATACTTGTTGGCCAGATCCTGGGTTTTTTTCGTGTTTGAATCACGTAGTAATGTTGTACCACACTGAGGCAGTCAATTAAACCTGGTTTCGATCAATATTTCAGAGGATAACACCGGTTAGGTCTGGGTTAGGTCTGGGATATGCGCGCTTCTGGCTTATACTTTCGCCTTTTTCGCTCCTTGTTGGCCAGATCCTGGGTTTTTTCCGTGTTTGAATCACGTAGTAATGTGGCAACACACTGAAGCAGTCAATTAAACCTGGTTTCGATCAATATTTTAGAGGATAACACCGGTTAGGTCTGGGTTAGGTCTGGGTTATGCCCGCATCTGGCTCATGATTTTGCCTTCTTCGCATACTTGTTGGCCAGATCCTGGGTTTTTTTCGTGTTTGAATCACGTAGTAATGTGGTAATTCACTGAAGCAGTCAATTAAACCTGGTTTCGATCAATATTTTAGAGGATAACACCGGTTAGGTCTGGGTTAGGTCTGGGATATACGCGCATCTGGCTTATACTTTCGCCTTTTTCGCAAACTTGTTGGCCAGATCCTGGGTTTTTCCGTGTTTGAATCACGTAGTAACGTGGTAATTCACTAAAGCAGTCAATAAAACCTGTTTTCGATCAATATTTTAGAGGATAACACCGGTTAGGTCTGGGTTAGGTCTGGGTTATGCCCGCATCTGGCTCATGATTTTGCCTTCTTCGCATACTTGTTGGCCAGATCCTGGGTTTTTTTCGTGTTTGAATCACGTAGTAATGTGGTAACACACTGAAGCAGTCAATTAAACCTGGTTTCGATCAATATTTTAGAGGATAACACTGGTTAGGTCTGGGTTAGGCCTGGGATATGCGCGCATCTGGCTTATGATTTCGCCATTTTCGCAAACTTGTTGGCCAGATCCTGGGTTTCTTTCGTGTTTCAATCACGTTGTAATGTTGTACCACACTGAGGCAGTCAATTAAACCTGGTTTCGATCAATATTTCAGAGGATAACACCGGTTAGGTCTGGGTTAGGTCCGGGAAATGCACGCATCTGGCTCATGATTTCGCCTTTTTCGCAAACTTGTTGGCCAGATCCTGGGTTTTTTCCGTGTTTGAATCACGTAGTAATGTTGTACCACACTGAGGCAGTCAATTAAACCTGGTTTCGATCAACATTTCAGAGGATAACACCGGTTAGGTCTGAATTAGATCCGGGAAATGCACGCATCTGGCTCATGATTTCGCCTTTTTCGCAAACTTGTTGGCCAGATCCTGGGTTTTTTCCGTGTTTGAATCACGTAGTAATGTGGTAATTCACTGAAGCACTCTTTAAACCTGGTTTCGATCAATATTTTAGAGGATAACACCGGTTAGGTCTGGGTTAGGTCTGGGATATGCGCGCATCTGGCTTATACTTTCGCCTTTTTTGCAAACTTGTTGGCCAGATCCTGGGTTTTTTCCGTGTTTGAATCACGTAGTAATGTGGTAATACACTGAAGCAGTCAATTAAACCTGGTTTCGATCAATATTTTAGAGGATAACACCGGTTAGGTCTGGGTTAGGTCCGGGAAATGCACGCATCTGGCTTATGATTTCGCCTTTTTCGCAAACTTGTTGACCAGATCCTGGGTTTTTTCCGTGTTTGAATCACGTAGTAATGTGGTACCACACTGAGGCAGACAATTAAACCTGGTTTCGATCAATATTTTAGAGGATAACACCAGTTAGGTCTGGGTTAGGTCTGGCATATGCGCGCATCTGGCTTATACTTTCGCCTTCTTCGCATACTTGTTGGCCAGATCCTGGGTTTTTTCCGTGTTTGAATCACGTAGTAATGTGGTAACACACTGAAGCAGTCAATAAAACCTGGTTTCGATCAATATTTTAGAGGATAACACCGGTTAGGTCTGGGTTAGGTCTGGGTTATGCCCGCATCTGGCTCATGATTTAGCCTACTTCGCATACTTGTTGGCCAGATCCTGGGTTTTTTTCGTGTTTGAATCACGTAGTAATGTTGTACCACACTGAGGCAGTCAATTAAACCTGGTTTCGATCAATATTTCAGAGGATAACACCGGTTAGGTCTGGGTTAGGTCCGGGAAATGCACGCATCTGGCTTATGATTTCGCCTTTTTCGCAAACTTGTTGACCAGATCCTGGGTTTTTTCCGTGTTTGAATCACGTAGTTATTTGGTACCACACTGAGGCAGTCAATTAAACCTGGTTTCGATCAATATTTTAGAGGATAACACCAGTTAGGTCTGGGTTAGGTCTGGGATATGCGCGCATCTGGCTTATACTTTCGCCTTCTTCGCATACATGTTGGCCAGATCCTGGGTTTTTTCCGTGTTTGATCACGTAGTAATGTGGTAACACACTGAAGCAGTCAATTAAACCTGGTTTCGATCAATATTTCAGAGGATAACACCGGTTAGGTCTGGGTTAGGTCTGGGATATGCGCGCATCTGACTTATACTTTCACCTTTTTCGCAAACTTGTTGGCCAGATCCTGGGTTTTTTCCGTGTTTGAATCACGTAGTAATGTGGTAACACACTGAAGCAGTCAATAAAACCTGGTTTCGATCAATATTTTAGAGGATAACACCGGTTAGGTCTGGGTTAGGTCTGGGATTTGCGCGCATCTGGCTTATACTTTCGCCTTTTTCGCTAACTTGTTGGCCAGATCCTGGGTATTTTCCCTGTTTGAAACTCGTAGTAATGTGGTAACACACTGAAGCAGTCAATAAAACCTGGTTTCGATCAATATTTTAGAGGATAACACCGGTTAGGTCTGGGTTAGGTCTGGGATTTGCGCGCATCTGGCTTATACTTTCGCCTTTTTCGCAAACTTGTTGGCCAGATCCTGGGTTTTTTTCGTGTTTGAATCACGTAGTAATGTGGTAACACACTGAAGCAGTCAATTTAACCTGGTTTCGATCAATATTTCAGAGGATAACACCGGTTAGGTCTGGGTTAGGTCTGCGATATGCGCGCATCTGGCTTATACTTTCACCTTTTTCGCAAACTAGTTGGCCAGATCCTGGGTTTTTTTCGTGTTTGAATCACGTAGTAATGTGGTAACACACTGAAGCAGTCAATTTAACCTGGTTTCGATCAATATTTCAGAGGATAACACCGGTTAGGTCTGGGTTAGGTCTGCGATATGCGCGCATCTGGCTTATACTTTCACCTTTTTCGCAAACTAGTTGGCCAGATCCTGGGTTTTTTCCGTGTTTGAATCACGTAGTAATGTGGTAACACACTGAAGCAGTCAATAAAACCTGGTTTCGTTCAATATTTTAGAGGATAACACCGGTTAGGTCTGGGTTAGGTCTGCGATATGCGCGCATCTGGCTTATACTTTCACCTTTTTCGCAAACTAGTTGGCCAGATCCTGGGTTTTTTCCGTGTTTGAATCACGTAGTAATGTGGTAACACACTGAAGCAGTCAATAAAACCTGGTTTCGTTCAATATTTTAGAGGATAACACCGGTTCGGTCTGGCTTAGGTCTGGGATTTGCGCGCATCTGGCTTATACTACCGCCTTTTTCGCAAACTTGTTGGCCTGATCCTGGGTTTTCATCGTGTTTCAATCACGTAGTAATATGGTAACACACTGAGGCAGTCTATTAAACCTGGATTAGAACAGTATTTTAGAGGATAACACCGGTTAGGTCTGGGATAGGTCCGGGATATGCCCGCATCTGGCTCATGATTTTGCCTTCTTCGCATACTTGTTGGCCAGATCCTGGGTATTTTCCGTGTTTGAAACACGTAGTAATGTGGTAACACACTGAAGCAGTCAATAAAACCTGGTTTCGATCAATATTTTAGAGGATCGCACCGGTTAGGTCTGGGTTAGGTCTGGGTTAGGTCTGGGTTAGGTCTGGGTTATGCCCGCATCTGGCTCATGATTTTGCCTTCTTCGTATACTTGTTGGCCAGATCCTGGGTTTTTTCCGTGTTTGAATCACGTAGTAATGTGGTAATACACTGAAGCAGTCAATTAAACCTGGTTTCGATCAATATTTTAGAGGATAACACCGGTTAGGTCTGGGTTAGGTCTGGGTTATGCCCGCATCTGGCTCATGATTTTGCCTTCTTCGCATACTTGTTGGCCAGATCCTGGGTTTTTTTCCGGTTTGAATAACGCAGTAATGTGGTACCACACTGAAGCAGTCAATTAAACCTGGTTTCGATCAATATTTTAGAGGATAACGCCGGTTAGGTCTGGGTTAGGTCTGGGAAATGCGCGCATCTGGCTTATACTTTCGCCTTTTTCGCAAACTTGTTGGCCAGATCCTGGGTTTTTTTCGTGTCTGAATCACGTAGGAATGTGGTAACACACTGAAGCAGTCAATTAAACCTGGTTTCGACCAATATTTTAGAGGATAACGCCGGTTAGGTCTGGGTTAGGTCTGGGAAATGCGCGCATCTGGCTTATACTTTCGCCTTTTTCGCAAACTTCTTGGCCAGATCCTGGGTATTTTCCGTGTTTGAAACACGTAGTAATGTGGCAACACACTGAAGCAGTCAATTAAACCTGGTTTCGATCAATATTTTAGAGGATAACGCCGGTTAGGTCTGGGTTAGGTCTGGGAAATGCGCGCATCTGGCTCATGATTTTGCCTTCTTCGCATACTTGTTGGCCAGATCCTGGGTTTTTTCCGTGTTTGAATCACGTAGTAATGTTGTACCACACTGAGGCAGTTAATTAAACCTGGTTTCGATCAATATTTTAGAGGATAACACCGGTTAGGTCTGGGTTAGGTCTGGCTTATGCCCGCATCTGGCTCATGATTTTGCCTTCTTCGACTACTTGTTGGCCAGATCCTGGGGTTTTTTCGTGTTTGAATCACGTAGTAATGTGGTAATACACTGAAGCAGTCAATAAAACCTGGTTTCGATCAATATTTTAGAGGATAACACCGGTTAGGTCTGGGTTAGGTCTGGGATTTGCGCGCATATGGCTTATACTTTCGCCTTTTTCGCAAACTTGTTGGCCTGATCCTGGGTTTTTTCCGTGTTTGAATCACGTAGTAATGTGGTAATTCACTGAAGCAGTCAATTAAACCTGGTTTCAATCAATATTTTAGAGGATAACACCGATTAGGTCTGGGTTAGGTCTGAGTTATGCCCGCATCTGGCTCATGATTTTGCCTTCTTCGCATACTTGTTGGCCAGATCCTGGGTTTTTTTCGTGCTTGAATCACGTAGTAATGTTGTACCACGCTGAGGCAGTCAATTAAACCTGGTTTCGATCAATATTTCAGAGGATAACACCGGTTAGGTCTGGGTTAGGTCCGGGAAATGCACGCATCTGGCTCATGATTTCGCCTTTTTCGCAAACTTGTTGACCAGATCCTGGGTTTTTTCCGTGTTTGAATCACGTAGTAATGTGGTACCACACTGAGGCAGTCAATTAAACCTGGTTTCGATCAATATTTTAGAGGATAACACCAGTTAGGTCTGGGTTAGGTCTGGGATATGCGCGCATCTGGCTTATACTTTCGCCTTCTTCGCATACTTGTTGGCCAGATCCTGGGTTTTTCCCGTGTTTGAATCACGTAGTAATGTGGTAACACACTGAAGCAGTCAATAAAACCTGGTTTCGATCAATATTTTAGAGGATAACACCGGTTAGGTCTGGGTTAGGTCTGGGTTATGCCCGCATCTGGCTCATGATTTAGCCTTCTTCTCATACTTGTTGGCCAGATCCTGGGTTTTTTTCGTGTTTGAATCACGTAGTAATGTTGTACCACACTGAGGCAGTCAATTAAACCTGGTTTCGATCAATATTACAGAGGATAACACCGGTTAGGTCTGGGTTAGGTCCGGGAAATGCACGCATCTGGCTCATGATTTCGCCTTTTTCGCAAACTTGTTGGCCAGATCCTGGGTTTTTTCCATGTTTGAATCACGTAGTAATGTGGTAATTCACTGAAGCACTCTTTTAAACCTGATTTCGATCAATATTTTAGAGGATAACACCGGTTAGGTCTGGGTTAGGTCCGGGAAATGCACGCATCTGGCTTATGATTTCGCCTTTTTCGCAAACTTGTTGACCAGATCCTGGGTTTTTTCCGTGTTTGAATCACGTAGTAATGTGGTACCACACTGAGGCAGTCAATTAAACCTGGTTTCGATCAATATTTTAGAGGATAACACCAGTTAGGTCTGGGTTAGGTCTGGGATATGCGCGCATCTGGCTTATACTTTCGCCTGCTTCGCATACTTGTTGGCCAGATCCTGGGTTTTTTCCGTGTTTGATCACGTAGTAATGTGGTAACACACTGAAGCAGTCAATTAAACCTGGTTTCGATCAATATTTCAGAGGATAACACCGGTTAGGTCTGGGTTAGGTCTGGGATATGCGCGCATCTGACTTATACTTTCACCTTTTTCGCAAACTTGTTGGCCAGATCCTGGGTTTTTTCCGTGTTTGAATCACGTAGTAATGTGGTAACACACTGAAGCAGTCAATAAAACCTGGTTTCGATCAATATTTTAGAGGATAACACCGGTTAGGTCTGGGTTAGGTCTGGGATTTGCGCGCATCTGGCTTATACTTTTGCCTTTTTCGCAAACTTGTTGGCCAGATCCTGGGTATTTTCCGTGTTTGAAACACGTAGTAATGTGGTAACACACTGAAGCAGTCAATAAAACCTGGTTTCGATCAATATTTTAGAGGATAACACCGGTTAGGTCTGCGTTAGGTCTGGGATTTGCGCGCATCTGGCTTATACTACCGCCTTTTTCGCAAACTTGTTGGCCAGATCCTGGGTTTTTATCGTGTTTCAATCACGTAGTAATGTGGTAACACACTGAGGCAGTCTATTAAACCTGGATTAGAACAGTATTTTAGAGGATAACACCGGTTAGGTCTGGGATAGGTCCGGGATATGCCCGCATCTGGCTCATGATTTTGCCTTCTTCGCATACTTGTTGGCCAGATCCTGGGTATTTTCCGTGTTTGAAACACGTAGTAATGTGGTAACACACTGAAGCAGTCAATAAAACCTGGTTTCGATCAATATTTTAGAGGATAGCACCGGTTAGGTCTGGGTTAGGTCTGGGATTTGCGCGCATATGGCTTATACTTTCGCCTTTTTCGCAAGCTTGTTGGCCAGATCCTGGGTTTTTTTTCGTGTTTGAATCACGTAGTAATGTGGTAACACACTGAAGCAGTCAATTAAACCTGGTTTCGATCAATATTTTAGAGGATAACACCGGTTAGGTCTGGGTTAGGTCTGGGTTATGCCCGCATCTGGCTCATGATTTTGCCTTCTTCGCATACTTGTTGGCCAGATCCTGGGTATTTTCCGTGTTTGAAACACGTAGTAATGTGGTTACGCACTGAAGCAGTCAATTAAACCTGGTTTCGATCAATATTTTAGAGGATAACGCCGGTTAGGTCTGGGTTAGGTCTGGGAAATGCGCGCATCTGGCTTATACTTTCGCCTTTTTCGCAAACTTGTTGGCCAGATCCTGGGTTTTTTTCGTGTTTGAATCTCGTAGTAATGTGGTAACACACTGAAGCAGTCAATTAAACCTGGTTTCGATCAATATTTCAGAGGATAACACCGGTTAGGTCGGGGTTAGGTCCGGGATATGCCCGCATCTGGCTCATGATTTTGCCTTCTTCGCATACTTGTTGGCCAGATCCTGGGTTTTTTTCGTGTTTGAATCACGTAGTAATGTGGTAGCACACTGAAGCAGTCAATTAAACCTGGTTTCGATCAATATTTCAGAGGATAACACCGGTTAGGTCTGGGTTAGGTCTGGGATTTGCGCGCATATGGCTTATACTTTCGCCTTTTTCGCAAGCTTGTTGGCCAGATCCTGGGTTTTTTTTCGTGTTTGAATCACGTAGTAATGTGGTAACACACTGAAGCAGTCAATTAAACCTGGTTTCGATCAATATTTTAGAGGATAACACCGGTTAGGTCTGGGTTAGGTCTGGGTTATGCCCGCATCTGGCTCATGATTTTGCCTTCTTCGCATACTTGTTGGCCAGATCCTGGCCTTTTTTCGTGTTTGAATCACGTAGTAATGTGGTAACAAACTGAAGCAGTCAATAAAACCTGGTTTCGATCAATATTTTAGAGGATAACACCGGTTAGGTCTGGGTTAGGTCTGGGATTTGCGCGCATATGGCTTATACTTTCGCCTTTTTCGCAAACTTGTTGGCCAGATCCTGGGTTTTTTTCGTGTTTGAATCACGTAGTAATGTGGTAACACACTGAAGCAGTCAATAAAACCTGGTTTCGATCAATATTTTAGAGGATAACACCGGTTAGGTCTGGGTTAGGTCTGGGATTTGCGCGCATCTGGCATATACTTTCGCCTTTTTCGCAAACTTGTTGGCCAGATCCTGGGTTTTTTTCGTGTTTGAATCACGTAGTAATGTGGTACCACACTGAAGCAGTCAATTTAACCTGGTTTCGATCAATATTTCAGAGGATAACACCGGTTAGGTCTGGGTTAGGTCTGCGCTATGCGCGCATCTGGCTTATACTTTCACCTTTTTCGCAAACTAGTTGGCCAGATCCTGGGTTTTTTCCGTGTTTGAATCACGTAGTAATGTGGTAACACACTGAAGCAGTCAATAAAACCTGGTTTCGTTCAATATTTTAGAGGATAACACCGGTTAGGTCTGGGTTAGGTCTGGGATTTGCGCGCATCTGGCTTATACTACCGCCTTTTTCGCAAACTTGTTGGCCAGATCCTGGGTTTTCATCGTGTTTCAATCACGTAGTAATGTGGTAACACACTGAGGCAGTCTATTAAACCTGGATTAGAACAGTATTTTAGATGATAACACCGGTTAGGTCTGGGATAGGTCCGGGATATGCCCGCATCTGGCTCATGATTTTGCCTTCTTCGCATACTTGTTGGCCAGATCCTGAGTATTTTCCGTGTTTGAAACACGTAGTAATGTGGTAACACACTGAAGCAGTCAATAAAACCTGGTTTCGATCAATATTTTAGAGGATAGCACCGGTTAGGTCTGGGTTAGGTCTGGGTTATGCCCGCATCTGGCTCATGATTTTGCCTACTTCGCATACTTGTTGGTCAGATCCTGGGTTTTTTCCGTGTTTGAATCACGTAGTAATGTGGTAACACACTGAAGCAGTCAATTAAACCTGGTTTCGATCAATATTTTAGAGGATAACACCGGTTAGGTCTGGGATAGGTCCGGGATATGCCCGCATCTGGCTCATGATTTTGCCTTCTTCGCATACTTGTTGGCCAGATCCTGGGTATTTTCCGTGTTTGAAACACGTAGTAATGTGGTAACACAGTGAAGCAGTCAATAAAACCTGGTTTCGATCAATATTTTAGAGGATAGCACCGGTTAGGTCTGGGTTAGGTCTGGGTTAGGTCTGGGTTATGCCCGCATCTGGCTCATGATTTTGCCTTCTTCGTATACTTGTTGGCCAGATCCTGGGTTTTTTCCGTGTTTGAATCACGTAGTAATGTGGTAATACACTGAAGCAGTCAATTAAACCTGGTTTCGATCAATATTTTAGAGGATAACACCGGTTAGGTCTGGGTTAGGTCTGGGTTAGGTCTGGGTTAGGTCTGGGTTATGCCCGCATCTGGCTCATGATTTTGCCTTCTTCGCATACTTGTTGGCCAGATCCCGGGTTTTTTCCGTGTTTGAATCACGTAGTAATGTGGTAACACACTGAAGCAGTCAATTAAACCTGGTTTCGATCAATATTTCAGAGGATAACACCGGTTAGGTCTGGGTTAGGTCCGGGATATGCCCGCATCTGGCTCATGATTTTGCCTTCTTCGCATACTTGTTGGCCAGATCCTGGGTTTTTTCCGTGTTTGAATCACGTAGTAATGTTGTACCACACTGAGGCAGTTAATTAAACCTGGTTTCGATCAATATTTCAGAGGATAACACCGGTTAGGTCTGGGTTAGGTCTGGGATTTGCGCGCATATGGCTTATACTTTCGCCTTTTTCGCAAGCTTGTTGGCCAGATCCTGGGTTTTTTTTCGTGTTTGAATCACGTAGTAATGTGGTAACACACTGAAGCAGTCAATTAAACCTGGTTTCGATCAATATTTTAGAGGATAACACCGGTTAGGTCTGGGTTAGGTCTGGGTTATGCCCGCATCTGGCTCATGATTTTGCCTTCTTCGCATACTTGTTGGCCAGATCCTGGGTATTTTCCGTGTTTGAAACACGTAGTAATGTGGTTACGCACTGAAGCAGTCAATTAAACCTGGTTTCGATCAATATTTTAGAGGATAACGCCGGTTAGGTCTGGGTTAGGTCTGGGAAATGCGCGCATCTGGCTTATACTTTCGCCTTTTTCGCAAACTTGTTGGCCAGATCCTGGGTTTTTTTCGTGTTTGAATCTCGTAGTAATGTGGTAACACACTGAAGCAGTCAATTAAACCTGGTTTCGATCAATATTTCAGAGGATAACACCGGTTAGGTCTGGGTTAGGTCCGGGATATGCCCGCATCTGGCTCATGATTTTGCCTTCTTCGCATACTTGTTGGCCAGATCCTGGGTTTTTTTCGTGTTTGAATCACGTAGTAATGTGGTAGCACACTGAAGCAGTCAATTAAACCTGGTTTCGATCAATATTTCAGAGGATAACACCGGTTAGGTCTGGGTTAGGTCTGGGATTTGCGCGCATATGGCTTATACTTTCGCCTTTTTCGCAAGCTTGTTGGCCAGATCCTGGGTTTTTTTTCGTGTTTGAATCACGTAGTAATGTGGTAACACACTGAAGCAGTCAATTAAACCTGGTTTCGATCAATATTTTAGAGGATAACACCGGTTAGGTCTGGGTTAGGTCTGGGTTATGCCCGCATCTGGCTCATGATTTTGCCTTCTTCGCATACTTGTTGGCCAGATCCTGGCCTTTTTTCGTGTTTGAATCACGTAGTAATGTGGTAACAAACTGAAGCAGTCAATAAAACCTGGTTTCGATCAATATTTTAGAGGATAACACCGGTTAGGTCTGGGTTAGGTCTGGGATTTGCGCGCATATGGCTTATACTTTCGCCTTTTTCGCAAACTTGTTGGCCAGATCCTGGGTTTTTTTCGTGTTTGAATCACGTAGTAATGTGGTAACACACTGAAGCAGTCAATAAAACCTGGTTTCGATCAATATTTTAGAGGATAACACCGGTTAGGTCTGGGTTAGGTCTGGGATTTGCGCGCATCTGGCATATACTTTCGCCTTTTTCGCATACTTGTTGGCCAGATCCTGGGTTTTTTTCGTGTTTGAATCACGTAGTAATGTGGTACCACACTGAAGCAGTCAATTTAACCTGGTTTCGATCAATATTTCAGAGGATAACACCGGTTAGGTCTGGGTTAGGTCTGCGCTATGCGCGCATCTGGCTTATACTTTCACCTTTTTCGCAAACTAGTTGGCCAGATCCTGGGTTTTTTCCGTGTTTGAATCACGTAGTAATGTGGTAACACACTGAAGCAGTCAATAAAACCTGGTTTCGTTCAATATTTTAGAGGATAACACCGGTTAGGTCTGGGTTAGGTCTGGGATTTGCGCGCATCTGGCTTATACTACCGCCTTTTTCGCAAACTTGTTGGCCAGATCCTGGGTTTTCATCGTGTTTCAATCACGTAGTAATGTGGTAACACACTGAGGCAGTCTATTAAACCTGGATTAGAACAGTATTTTAGAGGATAACACCGGTTAGGTCTGGGATAGGTCCGGGATATGCCCGCATCTGGCTCATGATTTTGCCTTCTTCGCATACTTGTTGGCCAGATCCTGAGTATTTTCCGTGTTTGAAACACGTAGTAATGTGGTAACACACTGAAGCAGTCAATAAAACCTGGTTTCGATCAATATTTTAGAGGATAGCACCGGTTAGGTCTGGGTTAGGTCTGGGTTATGCCCGCATCTGGCTCATGATTTTGCCTACTTCGCATACTTGTTGGTCAGATCCTGGGTTTTTTCCGTGTTTGAATCACGTAGTAATGTGGTAACACACTGAAGCAGTCAATTAAACCTGGTTTCGATCAATATTTTAGAGGATAACACCGGTTAGGTCTGGGATAGGTCCGGGATATGCCCGCATCTGGCTCATGATTTTGCCTTCTTCGCATACTTGTTGGCCAGATCCTGGGTATTTTCCGTGTTTGAAACACGTAGTAATGTGGTAACACAGTGAAGCAGTCAATAAAACCTGGTTTCGATCAATATTTTAGAGGATAGCACCGGTTAGGTCTGGGTTAGGTCTGGGTTAGGTCTGGGTTATGCCCGCATCTGGCTCATGATTTTGCCTTCTTCGTATACTTGTTGGCCAGATCCTGGGTTTTTTCCGTGTTTGAATCACGTAGTAATGTGGTAATACACTGAAGCAGTCAATTAAACCTGGTTTCGATCAATATTTTAGAGGATAACACCGGTTAGGTCTGGGTTAGGTCTGGGTTAGGTCTGGGTTAGGTCTGGGTTATGCCCGCATCTGGCTCATGATTTTGCCTTCTTCGCATACTTGTTGGCCAGATCCCGGGTTTTTTCCGTGTTTGAATCACGTAGTAATGTGGTAACACACTGAAGCAGTCAATTAAACCTGGTTTCGATCAATATTTCAGAGGATAACACCGGTTAGGTCTGGGTTAGGTCCGGGATATGCCCGCATCTGGCTCATGATTTTGCCTTCTTCGCATACTTGTTGGCCAGATCCTGGGTTTTTTCCGTGTTTGAATCACGTAGTAATGTTGTACCACACTGAGGCAGTTAATTAAACCTGGTTTCGATCAATATTTTAGAGGATAACACCGGTTAGGTCTGGGTTAGGTCTGGGTTATGCCCGCATCTGGCTCATGATTTTGCCTTCTTCGCATACTTGTTGGCCAGATCCTGGGGTTTTTTCGTGTTTGAATCACGTAGTAATGTGGTAATACACTGAAGCAGTCAATAAAACCTGGTTTCGATCAATATTTCAGAGGATAACACCGGTTAGGTCTGGGTTAGGTCCGGCATATGCCCGCATCTGGCTCATGATTTTGCCTTCTTCGCATACTTGTTGGCCAGATCCTGGGTTTTTTTCGTGTTTGAATCACGTAGTAATGTGGTAGCACACTGAAGCAGTCAATTAAACCTGGTTTCGATCAATATTTTAGAGGATAACACCGGTTAGGTCTGGGTTAGGTCTGGGTTATGCCCGCATGTGGCTCATGATTTTGCCTTCTTCGCATACTTGTTGGCCAGATCCTGGGTATTTTCCGCGTTTGAAACACGTAGTAATGTGGTACCAAACTGAAGCAGTCAATTAAACCTGGTTTCGATCAATATTTTAGAGGATAACGCCGGTTAGGTCTGGGTTAGGTCTGGGAAATGCGCGAATCTGGCTTATACTTTCGCCTTCTTCGCATACTTGTTGGCCAGATCCTGGGTTTTTTTCGTGTTTGAATCACGTAGGAATGTGGTAACACACTGAAGCAGTCAATTAAACCTGGTTTCGATCAATATTTTAGAGGATAACGCCGGTTAGGTCTGGGTTAGGTCTGGGAAATGCGCGCATCTGGCTTATACTTTCGCCTTTTTCGCAAACTTGTTGGCCAGATCCTGGGTATTTTCCGTGTTTGAAACACGTAGTAATGTGGTTACGCACTGAAGCAGTCAATTAAACCTGGTTTCGATCAATATTTTAGAGGATAACGCCGGTTAGGTCTGGGTTAGGTCTGGGTTATGCCCGCATCTGGCTCATGATTTTGCCTTCTTCGCATACTTGTTGGCCAGATCCTGGGGTTTTTTCGTGTTTGAATCACGTAGTAATGTGGTAACAAAGTGAAGCAGTCAATAAAACCTGGTTTCGATCAATATTTTAGAGGATAACACCGGTTAGGTCTGGGTTAGGTCTGGGTTATGCCCGCATCTGGCTCATGATTTTGCCTTCTTCGCATACTTGTTGGCCAGATCCTGGGTTTTTTTCGTGTTTGAATCACGTAGTAATGTGGTAGCACACTGAAGCAGTCAATTAAACCTGGTTTCGATCAATATTTCAGAGGATAACACCGGTTAGGTCTGGGTTAGGTCTGGGATTTGCGCGCATATGGCTTATACTTTCGCCTTTTTCGCAAGCTTGTTGGCCAGATCCTGGGTTTTTTTTCGTGTTTGAATCACGTAGTAATGTGGTAATACACTGAAGCAGTCAATAAAACCTGGTTTCGATCAATATTTTAGAGGATAGCACCGGTTAGGTCTGGGTTAGGTCTGGGTTAGGTCTGGGTTAGGTCTGGGTTATGCCCGCATCTGGCTCATGATTTTGCCTACTTCGCATACTTGTTGGTCAGATCCTGGGTTTTTTCCGTGTTTGAATCACGTAGTAATGTGGTAACACACTGAAGCAGTCAATTAAACCTGGTTTCGATCAATATTTTAGAGGATAACACCGGTTAGGTCTGGGATAGGTCCGGGATATGCCCGCATCTGGCTCATGATTTTGCCTTCTTCGCATACTTGTTGGCCAGATCCTGGGTATTTTCCGTGTTTGAAACACGTAGTAACGTGGTAACACAGTGAAGCAGTCAATAAAACCTGGTTTCGATCAATATTTTAGAGGATAGCACCGGTTAGGTCTGGGTTAGGTCTGGGTTAGGTCTGGGTTATGCCCGCATCTGGCTCATGATTTTGCCTTCTTCGTATACTTGTTGGCCAGATCCTGGGTTTTTTCCGTGTTTGAATCACGTAGTAATGTGGTAATACACTGAAGCAGTCAATTAAACCTGGTTTCGATCAATATTTTAGAGGATAACACCGGTTAGGTCTGGGTTAGGTCTGGGTTAGGTCTGGGATAGGTGTGGGCTATGCCCGCATCTGGCTCATGATTTTGCCTTCTTCGCATACTTGTTGGCCAGATCCTGGGTTTTTTCCGTGTTTGAATCACGTAGTAATGTGGTAACACACTGAAGCAGTCAATTAAACCTGGTTTCGATCAATATTTCAGAGGATAACACCGGTTAGGTCTGGGTTAGGTCCGGGATATGCCCGCATCTGGCTCATGATTTTGCCTTCTTCGCATACTTGTTGGCCAGATCCTGGGTTTTTTTCGTGTTTGAATCACGTAGTAATGTGGTAATACACTGAAGCAGTCAATTAAACCTGGTTTCGATCAATATTTTAGAGGATAACACCGGTTAGGTCTGGGTTAGGTCTGGGTTAGGTCTGGGTTAGGTCTGGGTTATGCCCGCATCTGGCTCATGATTTTGCCTTCTTCGTATACTTGTTGGCCAGATCCTGGGTTTTTTCCGTGTTTGAATCACGTAGTAATGTGGTAATACACTGAAGCAGTCAATTAAACCTGGTTTCGATCAATATTTTAGAGGATAACACCGGTTAGGTCTGGGTTAGGTCTGGGTTAGGTCTGGGATAGGTGTGGGTTATGCCCGCATCTGGCTCATGATTTTGCCTTCTTCGCATACTTGTTGGCCAGATCCTGGGTTTTTTCCGTGTTTGAATCACGTAGTAATGTGGTAACACACTGAAGCAGTCAATTAAACCTGGTTTCGATCAATATTTCAGAGGATAACACCGGTTAGGTCTGGGTTAGGTCCGGGATATGCCCGCATCTGGCTCATGATTTTGCCTTTTTCGCAGACTTGTTGGTCAGATCCTGGGTTTTTTCCGTGTTTCAATCACGTAGTAATGTGGTAACACACTGAAGCTGTCAATTAAACCTGGTTTCGATCAATATTTTAGAGGATAACACCGGTTAGGTCTGGGTTAGGTCTGGGATATGCGCGCATCTGGCTTATACTTTCGCCCTTTTCGCAAACTTGTTGGCCAGATCCTGGGTTTTTTCCGTGTTTGAATCACGTAGTAATGTGGTAACACACTGAGGCAGTCAATTAAACCTGGTTTCGATCAATATTTCAGAGGATAACACCGGTTAGGTCTGGGTTAGGTCCGGGATATGCCCGCATCTGGCTCATGATTTTGCCTTTTTCGCAAACTTGTTGGCCAGATCCTGGGTTTTTTTCGTGTTTGAATCACGTAGTAATGTGGTAACACACTGAAGCAGTCAATTAAACCTGGTTTCGATCAATATTTTACAGGATAACACCGGTTAGGTCTGGGTTAGGTCCGGGATATGCCCGCATCTGGCTCATGATTTTGCCTTTTTCGCAAACTTGTTGGCCAGATCCTGGGTTTTTTTCGTGTTTCAATCACGTAGTAATGTGGTAACACACTGAGGCAGTCTATTAAACCTGGATTCGGACAGTATTTTAGAGGATAACACCGGTTAGGTCTGGGTTAGGTCTGGGTTATGCCCGCATCTGGCTCATGATTTTGCCATCTTCGCATACTTGTTGGCCAGATCCTGGGTTTTTTTCGTGTTTGAATCACGTAGTAATGTGGTAACACACTGAGGCAGTCTATTAAACCTGGATTCGAACAGTATTTTAGAGGATAACACCGGTTAGGTCTGGGTTAGGTCTGGGTAAGGTCTGGGTTAGGTCTGGGTTAGGTCTGAGTTATGCCCGCATCTGGCTCATGATTTTGCCTTCTTCGCATACTTGTTGGCCAGATCCTGGGTTTTTTCCGTGTTTGAATCACGTAGTAATGTGGTAACACACTGAAGCAGTCAATTAAACCTGGTTTCGATCAATATTTCCGAGGATAACACCGGTTAGGTCTGGGTTAGGTCCGGGATATGCCCGCATCTGGCTCATGATTTTGCCTTCTTCGCATACTTGTTGGCCAGATCCTGGGTTTTTTCCGTGTTTGAATCACGTAGTAATGTTGTACCACACTGAGGCAGTTAATTAAACCTGGTTTCGATCAATATTTTAGAGGATAACACCGGTTAGGTCTGGGTTAGGTCTGGGTTATGCCCGCATCTGGCTCATGATTTTGCCTTCTTCGCATACTTGTTGGCCAGATCCTGGGGTTTTTTCGTGTTTGAATCACGTAGTAATGTGGTAATACACTGAAGCAGTCAATAAAACCTGGTTTCGATCAATATTTCAGAGGATAACACCGGTTAGGTCTGGGTTAGGTCCGGCATATGCCCGCATCTGGCTCATGATTTTGCCTTCTTCGCATACTTGTTGGCCAGATCCTGGGTTTTTTTCGTGTTTGAATCACGTAGTAATGTGGTAGCACACTGAAGCAGTCAATTAAACCTGGTTTCGATCAATATTTTAGAGGATAACACCGGTTAGGTCTGGGTTAGGTCTGGGTTATGCCCGCATGTGGCTCATGATTTTGCCTTCTTCGCATACTTGTTGGCCAGATCCTGGGTATTTTCCGTGTTTGAAACACGTAGTAATGTGGTACCAAACTGAAGCAGTCAATTAAACCTGGTTTCGATCAATATTTTAGAGGATAACGCCGGTTAGGTCTGGGTTAGGTCTGGGAAATGCGCGAATCTGGCTTATACTTTCGCCTTCTTCGCATACTTGTTGGCCAGATCCTGGGTTTTTTTCGTGTTTGAATCACGTAGGAATGTGGTAACACACTGAAGCAGTCAATTAAACCTGGTGTCGATCAATATTTTAGAGGATAACGCCGGCTAGGTCTGGGTTAGGTCTGGGAAATGCGCGCATCTGGCTTATACTTTCGCCTTTTTCGCAAACTTGTTGGCCAGATCCTGGGTATTTTCCGTGTTTGAAACACGTAGTAATGTGGTTACGCACTGAAGCAGTCAATTAAACCTGGTTTCGATCAATATTTTAGAGGATAACGCCGGTTAGGTCTGGGTTAGGTCTGGGAAATGCGCGCATCTGGCTTATACTTTCGCCTTTTTCGCAAACTTGTTGGCCAGATCCTGGGTTTTTTTCGTGTTTGAATCTCGTAGTAATGTGGTAACACACTGAAGCAGTCAATTAAACCTGGTTTCGATCAATATTTCAGAGGATAACACCGGTTAGGTCTGGGTTAGGTCCGGGATATGCCCGCATCTGGCTCATGATTTTGCCTTTTTCGCAAACTTGTTGGCCAGATCCTGGGTTTTTTTCGTGTTTCAATCACGTAGTAATGTGGTAACACACTGAGGCAGTCTATTAAACCTGGATTCGGACAGTATTTTAGAGGATAACACCGGTTAGGTCTGGGTTAGGTCTGGGTTATGCCCGCATCTGGCTCATGATTTTGCCATCTTCGCATACTTGTTGGCCAGATCCTGGGTTTTTTTCGTGTTTGAATCACGTAGTAATGTGGTAACACACTGAGGCAGTCTATTAAACCTGGATTCGGACAGTATTTTAGAGGATAACACCGGTTAGGTCTGGGTTAGGTCTGGGTAAGGTCTGGGTTAGGTCTGGGTTAGGTCTGAGTTATGCCCGCATCTGGCTCATGATTTTGCCTTCTTCGCATACTTGTTGGCCAGATCCTGGGTTTTTTCCGTGTTTGAATCACGTAGTAATGTGGTAACACACTGAAGCAGTCAATTAAACCTGGTTTCGATCAATATTTCCGAGGATAACACCGGTTAGGTCTGGGTTAGGTCCGGGATATGCCCGCATCTGGCTCATGATTTTGCCTTTTTCGCAAACTTGTTGGCCAGATCCTGGGTTGTTTTCGTGTTTCAATCACGTAGTAATGTGGTAACACACTGAGGCAGTCTATTAATCCTGGATTCGGACAGTATTTTAGAGGATAACACCGGTTAGGTCTGGGTTAGGTCTGGGTTATGCCCGCATCTGGCTCATGATTTTACCTTCTTCGCATACTTGTTGGCCAGATCCTGGGTTTTTTTCGTGTTTGAATCACGTAGTAATGTGGTAATACACTGAAGCAGTCTATTAAACCTGGTTTCGATCAATATTTTAGAGGATAACACCGGTTAGGTCTGGGTTAGGTCTGGGTTATGCCCGCATCTGGCTCATGATTTTGCCTTCTTCGCATACTTGTTGGCCAGATCCTGGGTTTTTTTCGTGTTTGAATCACGTAGTAATGTGGTAATACACTGAAGCAGTCAATAAAACCTGGTTTCGATCAATATTTTAGAGGATAACACCGGTTAGGTCTGGGTTAGGTCTGGGTTATGCCCGCATCTGGCTCATGATTTTGCCTTCTTCGCATACTTGTTGACCAGATCCTGGGTTTTTTTCGTGTTTGAATCACGTAGTAATGTGGTAATACACTGAAGCAGTCTATTAAACCTGGTTTCGATCAATATTTTAGAGGATAACACCGGTTAGGTCTGGGTTAGGTCTGGGTTATGCCCGCATCTGGCTCATGATTTTGCCTTCTTCGCATACTTGTTGGCCAGATCCTGGGTTTTTTTCGTGTTTGAATCACGTAGTAATGTGGTAACACACTGAAGCAGTCAATTAAACCTGGTTTCGATCAATATTTTAGAGGATAACACCGGTTAGGTCTGGGTTAGGTCTGGGTTATGCCCGCATCTGGCTCATGATTTTGCCTTCTTCGCATACTTGTTGGCCAGATCCTGGGGTTTTTTCGTGTTTGAATCACGTAGTAATGTGGTAACAAACTGAAGCAGTCAATAAAACCTGGTTTCGATCAATATTTTAGAGGATAACACCGGTTAGGTCTGGGTTAGGTCTGCGATTTGCGCGCATATGGCTTATACTTTCGCCTTTTTCGCAAACTTGTTGGCCAGATCCTGGGTTTTTTTCGTGTTTGAATCACGTAGTAATGTGGTAACACACTGAAGCAGTCAATAAAACCTGGTTTCGATCAATATTTTAGAGGATAACACCGGTTAGGTCTGGGTTAGGTCTGGGATTTGCGCGCATCTGGCTTATACTTTCGCCTTTTTCGCAAACTTGTTGGCCAGATCCTCGGTTTTTTTCGTGTATGAATCACGTAGTAATGTGGTAACACACTGAAGCAGTCAATTTAACCTGGTTTCGATCAATATTTCAGAGGATAACACCGGTTAGGTCTGGGTTAGGTCTGCGATATGCGCGCATCTGGCTTATACTTTCACCTTTTTCGCAAACTAGTTGGCCAGATCCTGGGTTTTTTCCGTGTTTGAATCACGTAGTAATGTGGTAACACACTGAAGCAGTCAATAAAACCTGGTTTCGATCAATATTTTAGAGGATAGCACCGGTTAGGTCTGGGTTAGGTCTGGGTTAGGTCTGGGTTAGGTCTGGGTTATGCCCGCATCTGGCTCATGATTTTGCCTTCTTCGTATACTTGTTGGCCAGATCCTGGGTTTTTTCCGTGTTTGAATCACGTAGTAATGTGGTAACACACTGAAGCAGTCAATTAAACCTGGTTTCGATCAATATTTCAGAGGATAACACCGGTTAGGTCTGGGTTAGGTCCGGGATATGCCCGCATCTGGCTCATGATTTTGCCTTTTTCGCAAACTTGTTGGCCAGATCCTGGGTTTTTTCCGTGTTTGAATCACGTAGTAATGTGGTAATACACTGAAGCAGTCAATAAAACCTGGTTTCGATCAATATTTTAGAGGATAACACCGGTTAGGTCTGGGTTAGGTCTGGGTTATGCCCGCATCTGGCTCATGATTTTGCCTTCTTCGCATACTTGTTGGCCAGATCCTGGGTTTTTTTCGTGTTTGAATCACGTAGTAATGTGGTAACACACTGAAGCTGTCAATTAAACCTGGTTTCGATGAATATTTTAGAGGATAACACCGGTTAGGTCTGGGTTAGGTCTGGGTTAGGTCTGGGTTAGGTCTGGGTTATGCCCGCATCTGGCTCATGATTTTGCCTTCTTCGCATACTTGTTGGCCAGATCCTGGGTTTTTTCCGTGTTTGAATCACGTAGTAATGTGGTAACACACTGAAGCAGTCAATAAAACCTTGTTTCGATCAATATTTTAGAGGATAACACCGGTTAGGTCTGGGTTAGGTCTGGGTTATGCCCGCATCTGGCTCATGATTTTGCCTTCTTCGCATACTTGTTGGCCAGATCCTGGGTTTTTTTCCGGTTTGAATAACGCAGTAATGTGGTACCACACTGAAGCAGTCAATTAAACCTGGTTTCGATCAATATTTTAGAGGATAACGCCGGTTAGGTCTGGGTTAGGTCTGGGAAATGCGCGCATCTGGCTTATACTTTCGCCTTTTTCGCAAACTTGTTGGCCAGATCCTGGGTTTTTTTCGTGTTTGAATCACGTAGAAATGTGGTAACACACTGAAGCAGTCAATTAAACCTGGTTTCGACCAATATTTTAGAGGATAACGCCGGTTAGGTCTGGGTTAGGTCTGGGAAATGCGCGCATAAGGCTTATACTTTCGCCTTTTTCGCAAACTTCTTGGCCAGATCCTGGGTATTTTCCGTGTTTGAAACACGTAGTAATGTGGCAACACACTGAAGCAGTCAATTAAACCTGGTTTCGATCAATATTTTAGAGGATAACGCCGGTTAGGTCTGGGTTAGGTCTGGGAAATGCGCGCATCTGGCTCATGATTTTGCCTTCTTCGCATACTTGTTGGCCAGATCCTGGGTTTTTTCCGTGTTTGAATCACGTAGTAATGTTGTACCACACTGAGGCAGTTAATTAAACCTGGTTTCGATCAATATTTTAGAGGATAACACCGGTTAGGTCTGGGTTAGGTCTGGCTTATGCCCGCATCTGGCTCATGATTTTGCCTTCTTCGCATACTTGTTGGCCAGATCCTGGGTTTTTTTCGTGTTTGAATCACGTAGTAATGTTGTACCACACTGAGGCAGTCAATTAAACCTGGTTTCGATCAATATTTCAGAGGATAACACCGGTTAGGTCTGGGTTAGGTCCGGGAAATGCACGCATCTGGCTCATGATTTCGCCTTTTTCGCAAACTTGTTGACCAGATCCTGGGTTTTTTCCGTGTTTGAATCACGTAGTAATGTGGTACCACACTGAGGCAGTCAATTAAACCTGGTTTCGATCAATATTTTAGAGGATAACACCAGTTAGGTCTGGGTTAGGTCTGGGATATGCGCGCATCTGGCTTATACTTTCGCCTTCTTCGCATACTTGTTGGCCAGATCCTGGGTTTTTTCCGTGTTTGATCACGTAGTAATGTGGTAACACACTGAAGCAGTCAATTAAACCTGGTTTCGATCAATATTTCAGAGGATAACACCGGTTAGATCTGGGTTAGGTCTGGGATATGCGCGCATCTGACTTATACTTTCACCTTTTTCGCAAACTTGTTGGCCAGATCCTGGGTTTTTTCCGTGTTTGAATCACGTAGTAATGTGGTAACACACTGAAGCAGTCAATAAAACCTGGTTTCGATCAATATTTTAGAGGATAACACCGGTTAGGTCTGGGTTGGGTCTGGGATTTGCGCGCATCTGGCTTATACTTTCGCCTTTTTCGCAAACTTGCTGGCCAGATCCTGGGTATTTTCCGTGTTTGAAACACGTAGTAATGTGGTAACACACTGAAGCAGTCAATAAAACCTGGTTTCGATCAATATTTTAGAGGATAACACCGGTTAGGTCTGGGTTAGGTCTGGGATATGCGCGCTTCTGGCTTATACTTTCGCCTTTTTCGCAAACTTGTTGGCCAGATCCTGGGTTTTTTCCGTGTTTGAATCACGTAGTAATGTGGTAACACACTGAAGCAGTCAATTAAACCTGGTTTCGATCAATATTTTAGAGGATAACACCGGTTAGGTCTGGGTTAGGTCTGGGTTATGCCCGCATCTGGCTCATGATTTTGCCTTCTTCGCATACTTGTTGGCCAGATCCTGGGTATTTTCCGTGTTTGAAACACGTAGTAATGTGGTAACACACTGAAGCAGTCAATTAAACGTGGTTTCGATCAATATTTCAGAGTATAACACCGGTTAGGTCTGGGTTAGGTCTGGGATATGCGCGCATCTGGCTTATACTTTCGCCTTTTTCGCAAACTTGTTGGCCAGATCCTGGGTACTTTCCGTGTTTGAAACACGTAGTAATGTGGTAACACACTGAAGCAGTCAATAAAACCTGGTTTCGATCAATATTTTAGAGGATAACACCGGTTAGGTCTGGGTTAGGTCTCGGTTAGGTCTGGGTTAGGTCTGGGTTATGCCCGCATCTGGCTCATGATTTTGCCTTCTTCGCATACTTGTTGGCCAGATCCTGGGTTTTTTCCGTGTTTGAATCACGTAGTAATGTGGTAACACACTGAGGCAGTCTATTAAACCAGGATTCGGACAGTATTTTAGAGGATAACACCGGTTAGGTCTGGGTTAGGTCTGGGTTATGCCCGCATCTGGCTCATGATTTTGCCTTCTTCGCATACTTGTTGGCCAGATCCTGGGTTTTTTTCGTGTTTGAATCACGTAGTAATGTGGTAATACACTGAAGCAGTCAATTAAACCTGGTTTCGATCAATATTTTAGAGGATAACACCGGTTAGGTCTGGGTTAGGTCTGGGATATGCGCGCATCTGGCGTATGCTTTCGCCTTTTTCGCAAACTTGTTGGCCAGATCCTGGGTTTTTTCCGTGTTTGAATCACGTAGTAATGTTGTACCACACTGAGGCAGTCAATTAAACGTGGATTCGGACAGTATTTTAGAGGATAACACCGGTTAGGTCTGGGTTAGGTCTGGGTTATGCCCGCATCTGGCTCATGATGTTGCCTTCTTCGCATACCTGTTGGCCAGATCCTGGGCTTTTTTCGTGTTTGAATCACGTAGTAATGTGGTAATACACTGAAGCAGTCAATAAAACCTGGTTTCGATCAATATTTTACAGGATAACACCGGTTAGGTCTGGGTTAGGTCTGGGTTATGCCCGCATCTGGCTCATGATTTTGCCTTCTTTACATACTTGTTGGCCAGATCCTGGGTTTTTTTCGTGTTTGAATCACGTAGTAATGTGGTAACACACTGAAGCAGTCAATTAAACCTGGTTTCGACGAATATTTTAGAGGATAACACCGGTTAGGTCTGGGTTAGGTCTGGGATATGCGCGCTTCTGGCTTATACTTTCGCCTTTTTCGCAAACTTGTTGGCCAGATCCTGGGTTTTTTCCGTGTTTGAATCACGTAGTAATGTGGTAACACACTGAAGCAGTCAATTAAACCTGGTTTCGATCAATATTTTAGAGGATAACACCGGTTAGGTCTGGGTTAGGTCTGGGTTATGCCCGCATCTGGCTCATGATTTTGCCTTCTTCGCATACTTGTTGGCCAGATCCTGGGTTTTTTTCGTGTTTGAATCACGTAGTAATGTGGTAATTCACTGAAGCAGGCAATTAAACCTGGTTTCGATCAATATTTTAGAGGATAACACCGGTTAGGTCTGGGTTAGGTCTGGGATATACGCGCATCTGGCTTATACTTTCGCCTTTTTCGCAAACTAGTTGGCCAGATCCTGGGTTTTTTCCGTGTTTGAATCACGTAGTAATGTGGTAATTCACTAAAGCAGTCAATAAAACCTGGTTTCGATCAATATTTTAGAGGATAACACCGGTTAGGTCTGGGTTAGGTCTGGGTTATGCCCGCATCTGGCTCATGATTTTGCCTTCTTCGCATACTTGTTGGCCAGATCCTGGGCTATTTTCGTGTTTGAATCACGTAGTAATGTGGTAATACACTGAAGCAGTCAATAAAACCTGGTTTCGATCAATATTTCAGAGGATAACACCGGTTAGCTCTGGGTTAGGTCCGGGAAATGCACGCATCTGGCTCATGATTTCGCCTTTTTCGCAAACTAGTTGGCCAGATCCTGGGTTTTTTCCGTGTTTGAATCACGTAGTAATGTTGTACCACACTGAGGCTGTCAATTAAACGTGGATTCGGACAGTATTTTAGAGGATAACACCGGTTAGGTCTGGGTTAGGTCTGGGTTATGCCCGCATCTGGCTCATGATTTTGCCTTCTTCGCATACCTGTTGGCCAGATCCTGGGCTTTTTTCGTGTTTGAATCACGTAGTAATGTGGTAATACACTGAAGCAGTCAATAAAACCTGGTTTCGATCAATATTTTACAGGATAACACCGGTTAGGTCTGGGTTAGGTCTGGGTTATGCCCGCATCTGGCTCATGATTTTGCCTTCTTTGCATACTTGTTGGCCAGATCCTGGGTTTTTTTCGTGTTTGAATCACGTAGTAATGTGGTAACACACTGAAGCAGTCAATTAAACCTGGTTTCGACGAATATTTTAGAGGATAACACCGGTTAGGTCTGGGTTAGGTCTGGGATATGCGCGCTTCTGGCTTATACTTTCGCCTTTTTCGCAAACTTGTTGGCCAGATCCTGGGTTTTTTCCGTGTTTGAATCACGTAGTAATGTGGTAACACACTGAAGCAGTCAATTAAACCTGGTTTCGATCAATATTTTAGAGGATAACACCGGTTAGGTCTGGGTTAGGTCTGGGTTATGCCCGCATCTGGGTCATGATTTTGCCTTCTTCGCATACTTGTTGGCCAGATCCTGGGTTTTTTTCGTGTTTGAATCACGTAGTAATGTGGTAACACACTGAAGCAGTCAATTAAACCTGGTTTCGACGAATATTTTAGAGGATAACACCGGTTAGGTCTGGGTTAGGTCTGGGATATGCGCGCTTCTGGCTTATACTTTCGCCTTTTTCGCAAACTAGTTGGCCAGATCCTGGGTTTTTTCCGTGTTTGAATCACGTAGTAATGTTGTACCACACTGAGGCAGTCAATTAAACCTGGTTTCGATCAACATTTCAGAGGATAACACCGGTTAGGTCTGAGTTAGGTCCGGGAAATGCACGCATCTGGCTCATGATTTCGCCTTTTTCGCAAACTTGTTGGCCAGATCCTGGATTTTTTCCGTGTTTGAATCACGTAGTAATGTGGTAATTCACTGAAGCACTCTTTTAATCCTGGTTTCGATCAATATTTTAGAGGATAACGCCGGTTAGGTCTGGGTTAGGTCTGGGATATGCGCGCATCTGGCTTATACTTTCGCCTTTTTTGCAAACTTGTTGGCCAGATCCTGGGGTTTTTCCGTGTTTGAATCACGTAGTAATGTGGTAATACACTGAAGCAGTCAATTAAACCTGGTTTCGATCAATATTTTAGAGGATAACACCGGTTAGGTCTGGGTTAGGTCCGGGAAATGCACGCATCTGGCTTATGATTTCGCCTTTTTCGCAAACTTGTTGACCAGATCCTGGGTTTTTTCCGTGCTTGAATCACGTAGTAATGTGGTACCACACTGAGGCAGTCAATTAAACCTGGTTTCGATCAATATTTTAGAGGATAACACCAGTTAGGTCTGGGTTAGGTCTGGCATATGCGCGCATCTGGCTTATACTTTCGCCTTCTTCGCATACTTGTTGGCCAGATCCTGGGTTTTTCCCGTGTTTGAATCACGTAGTAATGTGGTAACACACTGAAGCAGTCAATTAAACCTGGTTTCGACGAATATTTTAGAGGATAACACCGGTTAGGTCTGGGTTAGGTCTGGGATATGCGCGCTTCTGGCTTATACTTTCGCCGTTTTCGCAAACTTGTTGGCCAGATCCTGGGTTTTTTCCGTGTTTGAATCACGTAGTAATGTGGTAACACACTGAAGCAGTCAATTAAACCTGGTTTCGATCAATATTTTAGAGGATAACACCGGTTAGGTCTGGGTTAGGTCTGGGTTATGCCCGCATCTGGCTCATGATTTTGCCTTCTTCGTATACTTGTTGGCCAGATCCTGGGTTTTTTTCGTGTTTGAATCACGTAGTAATGTGGTAACACACTGAAGCAGTCAATTAAACCTGGTTTCGACGAATATTTTAGAGGATAACACCGGTTAGGTCTGGGTTAGGTCTGGGATCAGCGCGCTTCTGGCTTATACTTTCGCCTTTTTCGCAAACTTGTTGGCCAGATCCTGGGTTTTTTCCGTGTTTGAATCACGTAGTAATGTGGTAACACACTGAAGCAGTCAATTAAACCTGGTTTCGATCAATATTTTAGAGGATAACACCGGTTAGGTCTGGGTTAGGTCTGGGTTATGCCCGCATCTGGCTCATGATTTTGCCTTCTTCGCATACTTGTTGGCCAGATCCTGGGTTTTTTTCGTGTTTGAATCACGTAGTAATGTGGTAACACACTGAAGCAGTCAATTAAACCTGGTTTCGACGAATATTTTAGAGGATAACACCGGTTAGGTCTGGGTTAGGTCTGGGATATGCGCGCTTCTGGCTTATACTTTCGCCTTTTTCGCAAACTAGTTGGCCAGATCCTGGGTTTTTTCCGTGTTTGAATCACGTAGTAATGTTGTACCACACTGAGGCAGTCAATTAAACCTGGTTTCGATCAACATTTCAGAGGATAACACCGGTTAGGTCTGAGTTAGGTCCGGGAAATGCACGCATCTGGCTCATGATTTCGCCTTTTTCGCAAACTTGTTGACCAGATCCTGGGTTTTTTCCGTGTTTGAATCACGTAGTAATGTGGTAATTCACTGAAGCACTCTTTTAATCCTGGTTTCGATCAATATTTTAGAGGATAACGCCGGTTAGGTCTGGGTTAGGTCTGGGATATGCGCGCATCTGGCTTATACTTTCGCCTTTTTTGCAAACTTGTTGGCCAGATCCTGGGGTTTTTCCGTGTTTGAATCACGTAGTAATGTGGTAATACACTGAAGCAGTCAATTAAACCTGGTTTCGATCAATATTTTAGAGGATAACACCGGTTAGGTCTGGGTTAGGTCTGGCTTATGCCCGCATCTGGCTCATGATTTTGCCTTCTTCGCATACTTGTTGGCCAGATCCTGGGTTTTTTTCGTGTTTGAATCACGTAGTAATGTTGTACCACACTGAGGCAGTCAATTAAACCTGGTTTCGATCAATATTTCAGAGGATAACACCGGTTAGGTCTGGGTTAGGTCCGGGAAATGCACGCATCTGGCTCATGATTTCGCCTTTTTCGCAAACTTGTTGACCAGATCCTGGGTTTTTTCCGTGTTTGAATCACGTAGTAATGTGGTACCACACTGAGGCAGTCAATTAAACCTGGTTTCGATCAATATTTTAGAGGATAACACCAGTTAGGTCTGGGTTAGGTCTGGGATATGCGCGCATCTGGCTTATACTTTCGCCTTCTTCGCATACTTGTTGGCCAGATCCTGGGTTTTTTCCGTGTTTGATCACGTAGTAATGTGGTAACACACTGAAGCAGTCAATTAAACCTGGTTTCGATCAATATTTCAGAGGATAACACCGGTTAGATCTGGGTTAGGTCTGGGATATGCGCGCATCTGACTTATACTTTCACCTTTTTCGCAAACTTGTTGGCCAGATCCTGGGTTTTTTCCGTGTTTGAATCACGTAGTAATGTGGTAACACACTGAAGCAGTCAATAAAACCTGGTTTCGATCAATATTTTAGAGGATAACACCGGTTAGGTCTGGGTTGGGTCTGGGATTTGCGCGCATCTGGCTTATACTTTCGCCTTTTTCGCAAACTTGCTGGCCAGATCCTGGGTATTTTCCGTGTTTGAAACACGTAGTAATGTGGTAACACACTGAAGCAGTCAATAAAACCTGGTTTCGATCAATATTTTAGAGGATAACACCGGTTAGGTCTGGGTTAGGTCTGGGATATGCGCGCTTCTGGCTTATACTTTCGCCTTTTTCGCAAACTTGTTGGCCAGATCCTGGGTTTTTTCCGTGTTTGAATCACGTAGTAATGTGGTAACACACTGAAGCAGTCAATTAAACCTGGTTTCGATCAATATTTTAGAGGATAACACCGGTTAGGTCTGGGTTAGGTCTGGGTTATGCCCGCATCTGGCTCATGATTTTGCCTTCTTCGCATACTTGTTGGCCAGATCCTGGGTATTTTCCGTGTTTGAAACACGTAGTAATGTGGTAACACACTGAAGCAGTCAATTAAACGTGGTTTCGATCAATATTTCAGAGTATAACACCGGTTAGGTCTGGGTTAGGTCTGGGATATGCGCGCATCTGGCTTATACTTTCGCCTTTTTCGCAAACTTGTTGGCCAGATCCTGGGTACTTTCCGTGTTTGAAACACGTAGTAATGTGGTAACACACTGAAGCAGTCAATAAAACCTGGTTTCGATCAATATTTTAGAGGATAACACCGGTTAGGTCTGGGTTAGGTCTCGGTTAGGTCTGGGTTAGGTCTGGGTTATGCCCGCATCTGGCTCATGATTTTGCCTTCTTCGCATACTTGTTGGCCAGATCCTGGGTTTTTTCCGTGTTTGAATCACGTAGTAATGTGGTAACACACTGAGGCAGTCTATTAAACCAGGATTCGGACAGTATTTTAGAGGATAACACCGGTTAGGTCTGGGTTAGGTCTGGGTTATGCCCGCATCTGGCTCATGATTTTGCCTTCTTCGCATACTTGTTGGCCAGATCCTGGGTTTTTTTCGTGTTTGAATCACGTAGTAATGTGGTAATACACTGAAGCAGTCAATTAAACCTGGTTTCGATCAATATTTTAGAGGATAACACCGGTTAGGTCTGGGTTAGGTCTGGGATATGCGCGCATCTGGCGTATGCTTTCGCCTTTTTCGCAAACTTGTTGGCCAGATCCTGGGTTTTTTCCGTGTTTGAATCACGTAGTAATGTTGTACCACACTGAGGCAGTCAATTAAACGTGGATTCGGACAGTATTTTAGAGGATAACACCGGTTAGGTCTGGGTTAGGTCTGGGTTATGCCCGCATCTGGCTCATGATGTTGCCTTCTTCGCATACCTGTTGGCCAGATCCTGGGCTTTTTTCGTGTTTGAATCACGTAGTAATGTGGTAATACACTGAAGCAGTCAATAAAACCTGGTTTCGATCAATATTTTACAGGATAACACCGGTTAGGTCTGGGTTAGGTCTGGGTTATGCCCGCATCTGGCTCATGATTTTGCCTTCTTTACATACTTGTTGGCCAGATCCTGGGTTTTTTTCGTGTTTGAATCACGTAGTAATGTGGTAACACACTGAAGCAGTCAATTAAACCTGGTTTCGACGAATATTTTAGAGGATAACACCGGTTAGGTCTGGGTTAGGTCTGGGATATGCGCGCTTCTGGCTTATACTTTCGCCTTTTTCGCAAACTTGTTGGCCAGATCCTGGGTTTTTTCCGTGTTTGAATCACGTAGTAATGTGGTAACACACTGAAGCAGTCAATTAAACCTGGTTTCGATCAATATTTTAGAGGATAACACCGGTTAGGTCTGGGTTAGGTCTGGGTTATGCCCGCATCTGGCTCATGATTTTGCCTTCTTCGCATACTTGTTGGCCAGATCCTGGGTTTTTTTCGTGTTTGAATCACGTAGTAATGTGGTAATTCACTGAAGCAGGCAATTAAACCTGGTTTCGATCAATATTTTAGAGGATAACACCGGTTAGGTCTGGGTTAGGTCTGGGATATACGCGCATCTGGCTTATACTTTCGCCTTTTTCGCAAACTAGTTGGCCAGATCCTGGGTTTTTTCCGTGTTTGAATCACGTAGTAATGTGGTAATTCACTAAAGCAGTCAATAAAACCTGGTTTCGATCAATATTTTAGAGGATAACACCGGTTAGGTCTGGGTTAGGTCTGGGTTATGCCCGCATCTGGCTCATGATTTTGCCTTCTTCGCATACTTGTTGGCCAGATCCTGGGCTATTTTCGTGTTTGAATCACGTAGTAATGTGGTAATACACTGAAGCAGTCAATAAAACCTGGTTTCGATCAATATTTCAGAGGATAACACCGGTTAGCTCTGGGTTAGGTCCGGGAAATGCACGCATCTGGCTCATGATTTCGCCTTTTTCGCAAACTAGTTGGCCAGATCCTGGGTTTTTTCCGTGTTTGAATCACGTAGTAATGTTGTACCACACTGAGGCTGTCAATTAAACGTGGATTCGGACAGTATTTTAGAGGATAACACCGGTTAGGTCTGGGTTAGGTCTGGGTTATGCCCGCATCTGGCTCATGATTTTGCCTTCTTCGCATACCTGTTGGCCAGATCCTGGGCTTTTTTCGTGTTTGAATCACGTAGTAATGTGGTAATACACTGAAGCAGTCAATAAAACCTGGTTTCGATCAATATTTTACAGGATAACACCGGTTAGGTCTGGGTTAGGTCTGGGTTATGCCCGCATCTGGCTCATGATTTTGCCTTCTTTGCATACTTGTTGGCCAGATCCTGGGTTTTTTTCGTGTTTGAATCACGTAGTAATGTGGTAACACACTGAAGCAGTCAATTAAACCTGGTTTCGACGAATATTTTAGAGGATAACACCGGTTAGGTCTGGGTTAGGTCTGGGATATGCGCGCTTCTGGCTTATACTTTCGCCTTTTTCGCAAACTTGTTGGCCAGATCCTGGGTTTTTTCCGTGTTTGAATCACGTAGTAATGTGGTAACACACTGAAGCAGTCAATTAAACCTGGTTTCGATCAATATTTTAGAGGATAACACCGGTTAGGTCTGGGTTAGGTCTGGGTTATGCCCGCATCTGGGTCATGATTTTGCCTTCTTCGCATACTTGTTGGCCAGATCCTGGGTTTTTTTCGTGTTTGAATCACGTAGTAATGTGGTAACACACTGAAGCAGTCAATTAAACCTGGTTTCGACGAATATTTTAGAGGATAACACCGGTTAGGTCTGGGTTAGGTCTGGGATATGCGCGCTTCTGGCTTATACTTTCGCCTTTTTCGCAAACTAGTTGGCCAGATCCTGGGTTTTTTCCGTGTTTGAATCACGTAGTAATGTTGTACCACACTGAGGCAGTCAATTAAACCTGGTTTCGATCAACATTTCAGAGGATAACACCGGTTAGGTCTGAGTTAGGTCCGGGAAATGCACGCATCTGGCTCATGATTTCGCCTTTTTCGCAAACTTGTTGGCCAGATCCTGGATTTTTTCCGTGTTTGAATCACGTAGTAATGTGGTAATTCACTGAAGCACTCTTTTAATCCTGGTTTCGATCAATATTTTAGAGGATAACGCCGGTTAGGTCTGGGTTAGGTCTGGGATATGCGCGCATCTGGCTTATACTTTCGCCTTTTTTGCAAACTTGTTGGCCAGATCCTGGGGTTTTTCCGTGTTTGAATCACGTAGTAATGTGGTAATACACTGAAGCAGTCAATTAAACCTGGTTTCGATCAATATTTTAGAGGATAACACCGGTTAGGTCTGGGTTAGGTCCGGGAAATGCACGCATCTGGCTTATGATTTCGCCTTTTTCGCAAACTTGTTGACCAGATCCTGGGTTTTTTCCGTGCTTGAATCACGTAGTAATGTGGTACCACACTGAGGCAGTCAATTAAACCTGGTTTCGATCAATATTTTAGAGGATAACACCAGTTAGGTCTGGGTTAGGTCTGGCATATGCGCGCATCTGGCTTATACTTTCGCCTTCTTCGCATACTTGTTGGCCAGATCCTGGGTTTTTCCCGTGTTTGAATCACGTAGTAATGTGGTAACACACTGAAGCAGTCAATTAAACCTGGTTTCGACGAATATTTTAGAGGATAACACCGGTTAGGTCTGGGTTAGGTCTGGGATATGCGCGCTTCTGGCTTATACTTTCGCCGTTTTCGCAAACTTGTTGGCCAGATCCTGGGTTTTTTCCGTGTTTGAATCACGTAGTAATGTGGTAACACACTGAAGCAGTCAATTAAACCTGGTTTCGATCAATATTTTAGAGGATAACACCGGTTAGGTCTGGGTTAGGTCTGGGTTATGCCCGCATCTGGCTCATGATTTTGCCTTCTTCGCATACTTGTTGGCCAGATCCTGGGTTTTTTTCGTGTTTGAATCACGTAGTAATGTGGTAACACACTGAAGCAGTCAATTAAACCTGGTTTCGACGAATATTTTAGAGGATAACACCGGTTAGGTCTGGGTTAGGTCTGGGATATGCGCGCTTCTGGCTTATACTTTCGCCTTTTTCGCAAACTAGTTGGCCAGATCCTGGGTTTTTTCCGTGTTTGAATCACGTAGTAATGTTGTACCACACTGAGGCAGTCAATTAAACCTGGTTTCGATCAACATTTCAGAGGATAACACCGGTTAGGTCTGAGTTAGGTCCGGGAAATGCACGCATCTGGCTCATGATTTCGCCTTTTTCGCAAACTTGTTGGCCAGATCCTGGATTTTTTCCGTGTTTGAATCACGTAGTAATGTGGTAATTCACTGAAGCACTCTTTTAATCCTGGTTTCGATCAATATTTTAGAGGATAACGCCGGTTAGGTCTGGGTTAGGTCTGGGATATGCGCGCATCTGGCTTATACTTTCGCCTTTTTTGCAAACTTGTTGGCCAGATCCTGGGGTTTTTCCGTGTTTGAATCACGTAGTAATGTGGTAATACACTGAAGCAGTCAATTAAACCTGGTTTCGATCAATATTTTAGAGGATAACACCGGTTAGGTCTGGGTTAGGTCCGGGAAATGCACGCATCTGGCTTATGATTTCGCCTTTTTCGCAAACTTGTTGACCAGATCCTGGGTTTTTTCCGTGCTTGAATCACGTAGTAATGTGGTACCACACTGAGGCAGTCAATTAAACCTGGTTTCGATCAATATTTTAGAGGATAACACCAGTTAGGTCTGGGTTAGGTCTGGCATATGCGCGCATCTGGCTTATACTTTCGCCTTCTTCGCATACTTGTTGGCCAGATCCTGGGTTTTTCCCGTGTTTGAATCACGTAGTAATGTGGTAACACACTGAAGCAGTCAATAAAACCTGGTTTCGATCAATATTTTAGAGGATAACACCGGTTAGGTCTGGGTTAGGTCTGGGTTATGCCCGCATCTGGCTCATGATTTAGCCTTCTTCGCATACTTGTTGGCCAGATCCTGGGTTTTTTTCGTGTTTGAATCACGTAGTAATGTTGTACCACACTGAGGCAGTCAATTAAACCTGGTTTCGATCAATATTTCAGAGGATAACACCGGTTAGGTCTGGGTTAGGTCCGGGAAATGCACGCATCTGGCTCATGATTTCGCCTTTTTCGCAAACTTGTTGGCCAGATCCTGGGTTTTTTCCATGTTTGAATCACGTAGTAATGTGGTAATTCACTGAAGCACTCTTTTAAACCTGGTTTCGATCAATATTTTAGAGGATAACACCAGTTAGGTCTGGGTTAGGTCTGGGATATGCGCGCATCTGGCTTATACTTTCGCCTGCTTCGCATACTTGTTGGCCAGATCCTGGGTTTTTTCCGTGTTTGATCACGTAGTAATGTGGTAACACACTGAAGCAGTCAATTAAACCTGGTTTCGATCAATATTTCAGAGGATAACACCGGTTAGGTCTGGGTTAGGTCTGGGATATGCGCGCATCTGACTTATACTTTCACCTTTTTCGCAAACTTGTTGGCCAGATCCTGGGTTTTTTCCGTGTTTGAATCACGTAGTAATGTGGTAACACACTGAAGCAGTCAATAAAACCTGGTTTCGATCAATATTTTAGAGGATAACACCGGTTAGGTCTGGGTTAGGTCTGGGATTTGCGCGCATCTGGCTTATACTTTCGCCTTTTTCGCAAACTTGTTGGCCAGATCCTGGGTATTTTCCGTGTTTGAAACACGTAGTAATGTGGTAACACACTGAAGCAGTCAATAAAACCTGGTTTCGATCAATATTTTAGAGGATAACACCGGTTAGGTCTGCGTTAGGTCTGGGATTTGCGCGCATCTGGCTTATACTACCGCCTTTTTCGCAAACTTGTTGGCCAGATCCTGGGTTTTTATCGTGTTTCAATCACGTAGTAATGTGGTAACACACTGAGGCAGTCTATTAAACCTGGATTAGAACAGTATTTTAGAGGATAACACCGGTTAGGTCTGGGATAGGTCCGGGATATGCCCGCATCTGGCTCATGATTTTGCCTTCTTCGCATACTTGTTGGCCAGATCCTGGGTATTTTCCGTGTTTGAAACACGTAGTAATGTGGTAACACACTGAAGCAGTCAATAAAACCTGGTTTCGATCAATATTTTAGAGGATAGCACCGGTTAGGTCTGGGTTAGGTCTGGGTTATGCCCGCATCTGGCTCATGATTTTGCCTTCTTCGTATACTTGTTGGCCAGATCCTGGGTTTTTTCCGTGTTTGAATCACGTAGTAATGTGGTAATACACTGAAGCAGTCAATTAAACCTGGTTTCGATCAATATTTTAGAGGATAACACCGGTTAGGTCTGGGTTAGGTCTGGGTTAGGTCTGGGTTATGCCCACATCTGGCTCATGATTTTGCCTTCTTCGCATACTTGTTGGCCAGATCCTGGGTTTTTTCCGTGTTTGAATCACGTAGTAATGTGGTAACACACTGAAGCAGTCAATTAAACCTGGTTTCGATCAATATTTCAGAGGATAACACCGGTTAGGTCTGGGTTAGGTCTGGGTTATGCCCGCATCTGGCTCATGATTTTGCCTTCTTCGCATACTTGTTGGCCAGATCCTGGGTTTTTTTCGTGTTTGAATCACGTAGTAATGTGGTAACACACTGAAGCTGTCAATTAAACCTGGTTTCGATCAATATTTTAGAGGATAACACCGGTTAGGTCTGGGTTAGGTCTGGGTTATGCCCGCATCTGGCTCATGATTTTGCCTTCTTCGCATACTTGTTGGCCAGATCCTGGGTTTTTTTCCGGTTTGAATAACGCAGTAATGTGGTACCACACTGAGGCAGTCAATTAAACCTGGTTTCGATCAATATTTTAGAGTATAACGCCGGTTAGGTCTGGGTTAGGTCTGGGAAATGCGCGCATCTGGCTTATACTTTCGCCTTTTTCGCAAACTTGTTGGCCAGATCCTGGGTTTTTTTCGTGTTTGAATCACGTAGGAATGTGGTAACACACTGAAGCAGTCAATTAAACCTGGTTTCGACCAATATTTTAGAGGATAACGCCGGTTAGGTCTGGGTTAGGTCTGGGAAATGCGCGCATCTGGCTTATACTTTCGCCTTTTTCGCAAACTTCTTGGCCAGATCCTGGGTATTTTCCGTGTTTGAAACACGTAGTAATGTGGCAACACACTGAAGCAGTCAATTAAACCTGGTTTCGATCAATATTTTAGAGGATAACGCCGGTTAGGTCTGGGTTAGGTCTGGGAAATGCGCGCATCTGGCTTATACTTTCGCCTTTTTCGCAAACTTGTTGGCCATCGCCGCCGAGCCGTACCGCGTCCCTGATCACCCTCATTGGGTGGGCGACGCGGACGGCTTGGTGGCGACGGTATGGGGAGGGGGCGACGGGTCCCCACCGTTCTCCTTGTTGGAGCGCGGTCGGGGATTCGTCGCCGTGGACTGGGGGGGAGTCGCTGTGGTGGGGTGCTACATTTCGCCCCGTAGCGGTCACGCTGCGTTCGAGCTGTACTTGGCCGAGGTCGCGGCATGCGTGCAGCGCTACGCGGCCCGGCCGGTGCTGGTCCTGGGGGATTTTAATGCCAAGTCGGTGGCTTGGGGATCCCCCAGGACCTCCGTTCGCGGCGGGATCCTGGGCGATTGGGCGGCGGGGCTCGACCTCCGGGTATTGAACCGGGGGTCGGAGCACACATGCGTGCGGCGATATGGGGGGTCCATCGTGGATGTTGCATTCGCGACCCCCAACGCCGTGCGCATGGTGTCGGGTTGGCATGTGGTCGCGGGGGCAGAGACACTCTCCGATCACCGGTACATCCGGATGGAGGTCTCTGCCGCCGCGAGTGCATCCCGACACGGCCGCCTGCGTGGCACCCCACCACGCCGCTGGGCGCTTCGGCGCCTGGACAAGGACGCCCTGATGGCAGCTGCCCTCGCTGCAACTTGGCCGCTGGGAGCGGCCGAGTTGCCGAGCATAGAGGAGGAGGTCGCCCGGCTCGGAGCATTGGTCGCGGGTATTTGCGACGCGGCGATGCCTCGGGTCGGGCGGGCTTCTCCTCGTCGGGCGGTGTACTGGTGGTCGGACGCGATCGCGGAGTTGCGAGTCGCGACTGTCCGCGCCCGACGCCAGTACACCCGCGCGCGCCGTCGTCAACGTACAGGCGACGGCGTGGCGCGAGCGAGGGCAGCTGATGACCTGTATGGAGCATACCGCGAGGCGCGGGTTGCTCTGCAGGTCGCCATCAAACGGGCCAAGACCCAGGCATGGAAGGAGCTCCTCCAGACCCTTGATGACGATCCATGGGGGCGCCCATATAAGGTGGTGCTGAATAAGCTCCGCCCGTGGGCGCCCCCCCTCACCGAGGGTCTTGACCCCCGGCTGCTGGAGGACGTGGTCAATACACTCTTCCCAATTGGGGAGAGGGAACCGCGTCCTCCGGCGGCGGCGGCTGTCCCAGTGGAGTGGACGGCCGAGCTGGGGGTCACGCAGGAGGAGCTGGCAGCGGCCATCAGACGGCTCGGGGTTCGTAACACGGCCCCGGGTCCGGATGGTGTCCCCGGCCGGGTTTGGGTCTTGACCCAGGGCGTCCTTGGGGCCGACCTCAGGCGGTTGTTCGACCGCTGCCTGAGGGACGGGCGATTCCCCCCCCAGTTGGAAGGTGGCGAGGATGGTCCTCCTCCGGAAGGAGGGTCGGCCCGCGGAGTCTCCCTCCGCATACCGGCCCATTTGTCTCCTCGACGAGGTGGGCAAGCTCTTCGAGCGTGTGATTGCTGCCCGCCTCGTCGAGCACCTGTCGCGGGGTGATCCCGGTCTGGCCGACTGCCAGTTCGGTTTCCGGGGGGGCCGATCGACTATCGACGCGATAGGTCGTGTGAGGGCCCTCTCGGAGGCGGCCGTCTCCCGGGGAGGGGTGGCATTGGCAATATCCTTGGATATTGCCAATGCCTTTAACACCCTCCCCTGGGAAGAGATAAGGAGGGGACTCGAATATCATAGAGTCCCCCCTTGTCTCAGGGCGGTCGTCGGGGATTATCTCCGCGGCAGGTGGATCGAGTATCCGGGCCGGGATGGTGATATGCGGAGGGAGGTGTACTGCGGTGTTCCGCAGGGGTCGGTCCTCGGACCACTCCTGTGGAACATCGCGTACGACTCGGTGTTGCGGGCCGGCCTCCCCGACGGCGTCAGCACGGTGTGTTATGCGGATGACACACTGGTGCTGGCCGTCGGGGCGCACTGGGGGAGCGCCATGCGTCGCGCGGAGGAGGGGTCGCAACGCGTCGTCGACCGGATCAGGGGGATGGGGATGACGGTGGCGGTCCATAAGACCGAGGTGATTGCGTTTCATTCACCTCGGCAGGATCCGCCACCCCCTCTGATTCGGGTGGGTGGGGCTGACATCGAGGTGAAGCCCCAGATCAGGTATCTGGGGCTGATCCTCGATGGCCACTGGCGTTTCGAGAAGCATTTCCGCTGCCTGGTCCCCCGGTTGGAAAGGATGGTTGCGGCTCTGGGCCGGATCCTGCCCAACCTGGGGGGCCCGGCGGGCCGAGTTCGTCGCCTCTATGTGGCAATGGTCCAGTCGGTGGCCCTATACGGGGCCCCCGTCTGGGCGGACGACCTGGCTGCCTCCCGGCGCAGCATGACTATGCTGCGTCGGGTGCAGAGGCGCATGGCGCTCAGGGTCGTCCGCGGGTATCGGACCATGTCACATGAGGCGGCGACGGTTCTAGCGGGGATGCCGCCCATGGACCTGCTCGCGCGGTCGCACGCGGTGATGTACCGACACCGCGTCGACCGTCGCGCGGGGGTGGGGGCGGTCCCGGGCGGGCAGGAACCTGCTTGGGGCGATTTGAAGCGCCAGGCCCGGCAGTCCGTGTTGCTCGCGTGGCAGGAGCGGCCGGCTCTGCCAACCGCGGGGCACCGGACTGTCGGGGCTGTTCGGCCACTCCTGAAGGAGTGGCTGGACAGAGGCCATGGCAGCCTCACCTACCGGCTGGCACAGGTATTTTCCGGGCATGGCAGCTTCGGAAGATACCTGTGCCGGATAGGGAAGGAGCCGACGGCGCGTTGCTGCCACTGCGACGCTGAGCAGGACACGGCGGATCATACCCTGGAGGTATGCCCCGCGTGGAAGGGGGAGCGCCGTGTCCTGGTCGGCGTCGTCGGGCGGGATGTCTCGCTGCCGGGCGTGGTGCGCGCCATGCTCGGCAGCGAGGAGAAGTGGAGGGCCGTGGCCTCCTTCTGCGAGAACGTAATGTTGCAGAAGGAGGCCGCGGGGAGGGAGCGCGAGCTTCAGCGGCGCACTGAAGCTCGCGCTCGTGCGGTGGGCCGAGGTCGTCGCCCGGTCGCGAGGCGTCGCGGGCGGCCGCCTCGGCGTGGCGGATGACCTAGGCTGGGAGGGGGGTCCTGAGGGGACCCTCCTCCCGCCAGGCGGCGCCGGGTCGGACCGGTTGGGGGTAGGAGTGCCTCCCCCTACCGGTCCGACGCAAGGGGAGGCACCCTCGGCGGTCTGGTGCGGCCATGAACGCCCGGCCGCCGAGGGGTGGAAACGGGGTCGCGGGCGGTTGCGAGTTGGGGCTCGCAGCCGCCACTAAACGCGGCCCCGGGACGGATAGCGGCGGGATGGAGTGGCCCC
This sequence comes from Colletes latitarsis, assembly GCF_051014445.1. Classification (NCBI taxonomy): domain Eukaryota; kingdom Metazoa; phylum Arthropoda; class Insecta; order Hymenoptera; family Colletidae; genus Colletes; species Colletes latitarsis. The sequence goes on from NW_027488367.1 coordinate 35,105,001, forward strand.
GTCCCGCCGCTATGAGGCAGTGTGTCTACTGGGGGGACCGATTGTCCCACCGGGGGATGGGCGCGAAAGCGCGGGCACGGGGAGGATACCGGAAGAATGCTTCGAGCGATTCCCGGTATCCTCCCAAAGCGTGCCGAAGGGTCGCCGTGGGGTTTTTAGTGGGTAGGTCCCGCGCCTGTCGTTGTACGGGCGCGGGGAATCCCACACACCCCTCCCACCTCTCCCCAAGGAGGCGGGAGGGAGTCTTTCGAAGATTTTCCCCACGACAAAAAAAAAAAAAAAAAAAAAACTTGTTGGCCAGATCCTGGGTATTTTCCGTGTTTGAAACACGTAGTAATGTGGTAACACACTGAAGCAGTCAATTAAACCTGGTTTCGGACAGTATTTTAGAGGATAACACCGGTTAGGTCTGGGTTAGGTCTGGGTTATGCCCGCATCTGGCTCATGATTTTGCCTTCTTCGCATACTTGTTGGCCAGATCCTGGGTTTTTTCCGTGTTTGAATCACGTAGTAATGTTGTACCACACTGAGGCAGTTAATTAAACCTGGTTTCGATCAATATTTTAAAGGATAACACCGGTTAGGTCTGGGTTAGGTCTGGGTTATGCCCGCATCTGGCTCATGATTTTGCCTTCTTCGCATACTTGTTGGCCAGATCCTGGGGTTTTTTCGTGTTTGAATCACGTAGTAATGTGGTAATACACTGAAGCAGTCAATAAAACCTGGTTTCGATCAATATTTTAGAGGATAACACCGGTTAGGTCTGGGTTAGGTCTGGGATTTGCGCGCATATGGCTTATACTTTCGCCTTTTTCGCAAACTTGTTGGCCAGATCCTGGGTATTTTCCGTGTTTGAAACACGTAGTAATGTGGTACCAAACTGAAGCAGTCAATTAAACCTGGTTTCGATCAATATTTTAGAGGATAACGCCGGTTAGGTCTGGGTTAGGTCTGGGAAATGCGCGAATCTGGCTTATACTTTCGCCTTCTTCGCATACTTGTTGGCCAGATCCTGGGTTTTTTTCATGTTTGAATCACGTAGGAATGTGGTAACACACTGAAGCAGTCAATTAAACCTGGTGTCGATCAATATTTTAGAGGATAACGCCGGCTAGGTCTGGGTTAGGTCTGGGAAATGCGCGCATCTGGCTTATACTTTCGCCTTTTTCGCAAACTTGTTGGCCAGATCCTGGGTATTTTCCGTGTTTGAAACACGTAGTAATGTGGTTACGCACTGAAGCAGTCAATTAAACCTGGTTTCGATCAATATTTTAGAGGATAACGCCGGTTAGGTCTGGGTTAGGTCTGGGATTTGCGCGCATATGGCTTATACTTTCGCCTTTTTCGCAAACTTGTTGGCCAGATCCTGGGTTTTTTTCGTGTTTGAATCACGTAGTAATGTGGTAACACACTGAAGCAGTCAATAAAACCTGGTTTCGATCAATATTTTAGAGGATAACACCGGTTAGGTCTGGGTTAGGTCTGGGATTTGCGCGCATCTGGCATATACTTTCGCCTTTTTCGCAAACTTGTTGGCCAGATCCTGGGTTTTTTTCGTGTTTGAATCACGTAGTAATGTGGTACCACACTGAAGCAGTCAATTAAACCTGGTTTCGATCAATATTTCAGAGGATAACACCGGTTAGGTCTGGGTTAGGTCCGGGATATGCCCGCATCTGGCTCATGATTTTGCCTTCTTCGCATACTTGTTGGCCAGATCCTGGGTTTTTTCCGTGTTTGAATCACGTAGTAATGTTGTACCACACTGAGGCAGTTAATTAAACCTGGTTTCGATCAATATTTTAGAGGATAACACCGGTTAGGTCTGGGTTAGGTCTGGGTTATGCCCGCATCTGGCTCATGATTTTGCCTTCTTCGCATACTTGTTGGCCAGATCCTGGGCTTTTTTCGTGTTTGAATCACGTAGTAATGTGGTAATACACTGAAGCAGTCAATAAAACCTGGTTTCGATCAATATTTCAGAGGATAACACCGGTTAGGTCTGGGTTAGGTCCGGCATATGCCCGCATCTGGCTCATGATTTTGCCTTCTTCGCATACTTGTTGGCCAGATCCTGGGTTTTTTTCGTGTTTGAATCACGTAGTAATGTGGTAGCACACTGAAGCAGTCAATTAAACCTGGTTTCGATCAATATTTTAGAGGATAACACCGGTTAGGTCTGGGTTAGGTCTGGGTTATGCCCGCATGTGGCTCATGATTTTGCCTTCTTCGCATACTTGTTGGCCAGATCCTGGGTATTTTCCGTGTTTGAAACACGTAGTAATGTGGTACCAAACTGAAGCAGTCAATTAAACCTGGTTTCGATCAATATTTTAGAGGATAACGCCGGTTAGGTCTGGGTTAGGTCTGGGAAATGCGCGAATCTGGCTTATACTTTCGCCTTCTTCGCATACTTGTTGGCCAGATCCTGGGTTTTTTTCGTGTTTGAATCACGTAGGAATGTGGTAACACACTGAAGCAGTCAATTAAACCTGGTTTCGATCAATATTTTAGAGGATAACGCCGGTTAGGTCTGGGTTAGGTCTGGGAAATGCGCGCATCTGGCTTATACTTTCGCCTTTTTCGCAAACTTGTTGGCCAGATCCTGGGTATTTTCCGTGTTTGAAACACGTAGTAATGTGGTTACGCACTGAAGCAGTCAATTAAACCTGGTTTCGATCAATATTTTAGAGGATAACGCCGGTTAGGTCTGGGTTAGGTCTGGGTTATGCCCGCATCTGGCTCATGATTTTGCCTTCTTCGCATACTTGTTGGCCAGATCCTGGGGTTTTTTCGTGTTTGAATCACGTAGTAATGTGGTAACAAACTGAAGCAGTCAATAAAACCTGGTTTCGATCGATATTTTAGAGGATAACACCGGTTAGGTCTGGGTTAGGTCTGGGTTATGCCCGCATCTGGCTCATGATTTTGCCTTCTTCGCATACTTGTTGGCCAGATCCTGGGTTTTTTTCGTGTTTGAATCACGTAGTAATGTGGTAGCACACTGAAGCAGTCAATTAAACCTGGTTTCGATCAATATTTCAGAGGATAACACCGGTTAGGTCTGGGTTAGGTCTGGGATTTGCGCGCATATGGCTTATACTTTCGCCTTTTTCGCAAGCTTGTTGGCCAGATCCTGGGTTTTTTTTCGTGTTTGAATCACGTAGTAATGTGGTAATACACTGAAGCAGTCAATAAAACCTGGTTTCGATCAATATTTTAGAGGATAGCACCGGTTAGGTCTGGGTTAGGTCTGGGTTAGGTCTGGGTTAGGTCTGGGTTATGCCCGCATCTGGCTCATGATTTTGCCTACTTCGCATACTTGTTGGTCAGATCCTGGGTTTTTTCCGTGTTTGAATCACGTAGTAATGTGGTAACACACTGAAGCAGTCAATTAAACCTGGTTTCGATCAATATTTTAGAGGATAACACCGGTTAGGTCTGGGATAGGTCCGGGATATGCCCGCATCTGGCTCATGATTTTGCCTTTTTCGCAGACTTGTTGGTCAGATCCTGGGTTTTTTCCGTGTTTCAATCACGTAGTAATGTGGTAACACACTGAAGCTGTCAATTAAACCTGGTTTCGATCAATATTTTAGAGGATAACACCGGTTAGGTCTGGGTTAGGTCTGGGATATGCGCGCATCTGGCTTATACTTTCGCCCTTTTCGCAAACTTGTTGGCCAGATCCTGGGTTTTTTCCGTGTTTGAATCACGTAGTAATGTGGTAACACACTGAGGCAGTCAATTAAACCTGGTTTCGATCAATATTTCAGAGGATAACACCGGTTAGGTCTGGGTTAGGTCCGGGATATGCCCGCATCTGGCTCATGATTTTGCCTTTTTCGCAAACTTGTTGGCCAGATCCTGGGTTTTTTTCGTGTTTGAATCACGTAGTAATGTGGTAACACACTGAAGCAGTCAATTAAACCTGGTTTCGATCAATATTTTACAGGATAACACCGGTTAGGTCTGGGTTAGGTCCGGGATATGCCCGCATCTGGCTCATGATTTTGCCTTTTTCGCAAACTTGTTGGCCAGATCCTGGGTTTTTTTCGTGTTTCAATCACGTAGTAATGTGGTAACACACTGAGGCAGTCTATTAAACCTGGATTCGGACAGTATTTTAGAGGATAACACCGGTTAGGTCTGGGTTAGGTCTGGGTTATGCCCGCATCTGGCTCATGATTTTGCCATCTTCGCATACTTGTTGGCCAGATCCTGGGTTTTTTTCGTGTTTGAATCACGTAGTAATGTGGTAACACACTGAGGCAGTCTATTAAACCTGGATTCGGACAGTATTTTAGAGGATAACACCGGTTAGGTCTGGGTTAGGTCTGGGTAAGGTCTGGGTTAGGTCTGGGTTAGGTCTGAGTTATGCCCGCATCTGGCTCATGATTTTGCCTTCTTCGCATACTTGTTGGCCAGATCCTGGGTTTTTTCCGTGTTTGAATCACGTAGTAATGTGGTAACACACTGAAGCAGTCAATTAAACCTGGTTTCGATCAATATTTCCGAGGATAACACCGGTTAGGTCTGGGTTAGGTCCGGGATATGCCCGCATCTGGCTCATGATTTTGCCTTCTTCGCATACTTGTTGGCCAGATCCTGGGTTTTTTCCGTGTTTGAATCACGTAGTAATGTTGTACCACACTGAGGCAGTTAATTAAACCTGGTTTCGATCAATATTTTAGAGGATAACACCGGTTAGGTCTGGGTTAGGTCTGGGTTATGCCCGCATCTGGCTCATGATTTTGCCTTCTTCGCATACTTGTTGGCCAGATCCTGGGGTTTTTTCGTGTTTGAATCACGTAGTAATGTGGTAATACACTGAAGCAGTCAATAAAACCTGGTTTCGATCAATATTTCAGAGGATAACACCGGTTAGGTCTGGGTTAGGTCCGGCATATGCCCGCATCTGGCTCATGATTTTGCCTTCTTCGCATACTTGTTGGCCAGATCCTGGGTTTTTTTCGTGTTTGAATCACGTAGTAATGTGGTAGCACACTGAAGCAGTCAATTAAACCTGGTTTCGATCAATATTTTAGAGGATAACACCGGTTAGGTCTGGGTTAGGTCTGGGTTATGCCCGCATGTGGCTCATGATTTTGCCTTCTTCGCATACTTGTTGGCCAGATCCTGGGTATTTTCCGTGTTTGAAACACGTAGTAATGTGGTACCAAACTGAAGCAGTCAATTAAACCTGGTTTCGATCAATATTTTAGAGGATAACGCCGGTTAGGTCTGGGTTAGGTCTGGGAAATGCGCGAATCTGGCTTATACTTTCGCCTTCTTCGCATACTTGTTGGCCAGATCCTGGGTTTTTTTCGTGTTTGAATCACGTAGGAATGTGGTAACACACTGAAGCAGTCAATTAAACCTGGTTTCGATCAATATTTTAGAGGATAACGCCGGTTAGGTCTGGGTTAGGTCTGGGAAATGCGCGCATCTGGCTTATACTTTCGCCTTTTTCGCAAACTTGTTGGCCAGATCCTGGGTATTTTCCGTGTTTGAAACACGTAGTAATGTGGTTACGCACTGAAGCAGTTAATTAAACCTGGTTTCGATCAATATTTTAGAGGATAACGCCGGTTAGGTCTGGGTTAGGTCTGGGTTATGCCCGCATCTGGCTCATGATTTTGCCTTCTTCGCATACTTGTTGGCCAGATCCTGGGGTTTTTTCGTGTTTGAATCACGTAGTAATGTGGTAACAAACTGAAGCAGTCAATAAAACCTGGTTTCGATCAATATTTTAGAGGATAACACCGGTTAGGTCTGGGTTAGGTCTGGGTTATGCCCGCATCTGGCTCATGATTTTGCCTTCTTCGCATACTTGTTGGCCAGATCCTGGGTTTTTTTCGTGTTTGAATCACGTAGTAATGTGGTAGCACACTGAAGCAGTCAATTAAACCTGGTTTCGATCAATATTTCAGAGGATAACACCGGTTAGGTCTGGGTTAGGTCTGGGATTTGCGCGCATATGGCTTATACTTTCGCCTTTTTCGCAAGCTTGTTGGCCAGATCCTGGGTTTTTTTTCGTGTTTGAATCACGTAGTAATGTGGTAATACACTGAAGCAGTCAATAAAACCTGGTTTCGATCAATATTTTAGAGGATAGCACCAGTTAGGTCTGGGTTAGGTCTGGGTTAGGTCTGGGTTAGGTCTGGGTTATGCCCGCATCTGGCTCATGATTTTGCCTACTTCGCATACTTGTTGGTCAGATCCTGGGTTTTTTCCGTGTTTGAATCACGTAGTAATGTGGTAACACACTGAAGCAGTCAATTAAACCTGGTTTCGATCAATATTTTAGAGGATAACACCGGTTAGGTCTGGGATAGGTCCGGGATATGCCCGCATCTGGCTCATGATTTTGCCTTCTTCGCATACTTGTTGGCCAGATCCTGGGTATTTTCCGTGTTTGAAACACGTAGTAACGTGGTAACACAGTGAAGCAGTCAATAAAACCTGGTTTCGATCAATATTTTAGAGGATAGCACCGGTTAGGTCTGGGTTAGGTCTGGGTTAGGTCTGGGTTATGCCCGCATCTGGCTCATGATTTTGCCTTCTTCGTATACTTGTTGGCCAGATCCTGGGTTTTTTCCGTGTTTGAATCACGTAGTAATGTGGTAATACACTGATGCAGTCAATTAAACCTGGTTTCGATCAATATTTTAGAGGATAACAGCGGTTAGGTCTGGGTTAGGTCTGGGTTAGGTCTGGGATAGGTGTGGGTTATGCCCGCATCTGGCTCATGATTTTGCCTTCTTCGCATACTTGTTGGCCAGATCCTGGGTTTTTTCCGTGTTTGAATCACGTAGTAATGTGGTAACACACTGAAGCAGTCAATTAAACCTGGTTTCGATCAATATTTCAGAGGATAACACCGGTTAGGTCTGGGTTAGGTCCGGGATATGCCCGCATCTGGCTCATGATTTTGCCTTTTTCACAGACTTGTTGGTCAGATCCTGGGTTTTTTCCGTGTTTCAATCACGTAGTAATGTGGTAACACACTGAAGCAGTCAATTAAACCTGGTGTCGATCAATATTTTAGAGGATAACGCCGGCTAGGTCTGGGTTAGGTCTGGGAAATGCGCGCATCTGGCTTATACTTTCGCCTTTTTCGCAAACTTGTTGGCCAGATCCTGGGTATTTTCCGTGTTTGAAACACGTAGTAATGTGGTTACGCACTGAAGCAGTCAATTAAACCTGGTTTCGATCAATATTTTAGAGGATAACGCCGGTTAGGTCTGGGTTAGGTCTGGGAAATGCGCGCATCTGGCTTATACTTTCGCCTTTTTCGCAAACTTGTTGGCCAGATCCTGGGTTTTTTTCGTGTTTGAATCTCGTAGTAATGTGGTAACACACTGAAGCAGTCAATTAAACCTGGTTTCGATCAATATTTCAGAGGATAACACCGGTTAGGTCTGGGTTAGGTCCGGGATATGCCCGCATCTGGCTCATGATTTTGCCTTTTACGCAAACTTGTTGGCCAGATCCTGGGTTTTTTTCGTGTTTCAATCACGTAGTAATGTGGTAACACACTGAGGCAGTCTATTAAACCTGGATTCGGACAGTATTTTAGAGGATAACACCGGTTAGGTCTGGGTTAGGTCTGGGTTATGCCCGCATCTGGCTCATGATTTTGCCATCTTCGCATACTTGTTGGCCAGATCCTGGGTTTTTTTCGTGTTTGAATCACGTAGTAATGTGGTAACACACTGAGGCAGTCTATTAAACCTGGATTCGGACAGTATTTTAGAGGATAACACCGGTTAGGTCTGGGTTAGGTCTGGGTAAGGTCTGGGTTAGGTCTGGGTTAGGTCTGAGTTATGCCCGCATCTGGCTCATGATTTTGCCTTCTTCGCATACTTGTTGGCCAGATCCTGGGTTTTTTCCGTGTTTGAATCACGTAGTAATGTGGTAACACACTGAAGCAGTCAATTAAACCTGGTTTCGATCAATATTTCCGAGGATAACACCGGTTAGGTCTGGGTTAGGTCCGGGATATGCCCGCATCTGGCTCATGATTTTGCCTTTTTCGCAAACTTGTTGGCCAGATCCTGGGTTGTTTTCGTGTTTCAATCACGTAGTAATGTGGTAACACACTGAGGCAGTCTATTAATCCTGGATTCGGACAGTATTTTAGAGGATAACACCGGTTAGGTCTGGGTTAGGTCTGGGTTATGCCCGCATCTGGCTCATGATTTTACCTTCTTCGCATACTTGTTGGCCAGATCCTGGGTTTTTTTCGTGTTTGAATCACGTAGTAATGTGGTAATACACTGAAGCAGTCTATTAAACCTGGTTTCGATCAATATTTTAGAGGATAACACCGGTTAGGTCTGGGTTAGGTCTGGGTTATGCCCGCATCTGGCTCATGATTTTGCCTTCTTCGCATACTTGTTGGCCAGATCCTGGGTTTTTTTCGTGTTTGAATCACGTAGTAATGTGGTAATACACTGAAGCAGTCAATAAAACCTGGTTTCGATCAATATTTTAGAGGATAACACCGGTTAGGTCTGGGTTAGGTCTGGGTTATGCCCGCATCTGGCTCATGATTTTGCCTTCTTCGCATACTTGTTGACCAGATCCTGAGTTTTTTTCGTGTTTGAATCACGTAGTAATGTGGTAATACACTGAAGCAGTCTATTAAACCTGGTTTCGATCAATATTTTAGAGGATAACACCGGTTAGGTCTGGGTTAGGTCTGGGTTATGCCCGCATCTGGCTCATGATTTTGCCTTCTTCGCATACTTGTTGGCCAGATCCTGGGTTTTTTTCGTGTTTGAATCACGTAGTAATGTGGTAACACACTGAAGCAGTCAATTAAACCTGGTTTCGATCAATATTTTAGAGGATAACACCGGTTAGGTCTGGGTAAGGTCTGGGTTATGCCCGCATCTGGCTCATGATTTTGCCTTCTTCGCATACTTGTTGGCCAGATCCTGGGGTTTTTTCGTGTTTGAATCACGTAGTAATGTGGTAACAAACTGAAGCAGTCAATAAAACCTGGTTTCGATCAATATTTTAGAGGATAACACCGGTTAGGTCTGGGTTAGGTCTGCGATTTGCGCGCATATGGCTTATACTTTCGCCTTTTTCGCAAACTTGTTGGCCAGATCCTGGGTTTTTTTCGTGTTTGAATCACGTAGTAATGTGGTAACACACTGAAGCAGTCAATAAAACCTGGTTTCGATCAATATTTTAGAGGATAACACCGGTTAGGTCTGGGTTAGGTCTGGGATTTGCGCGCATCTGGCTTATACTTTCGCCTTTTTCGCAAACTTGTTGGCCAGATCCTGGGTTTTTTTCGTGTTTGAATCACGTAGTAATGTGGTAACACACTGAAGCAGTCAATTTAACCTGGTTTCGATCAATATTTCAGAGGATAACACCGGTTAGGTCTGGGTTGGGTCTGCGATATGCGCGCATCTGGCTTATACTTTCACCTTTTTCGCAAACTAGTTGGCCAGATCCTGGGTTTTTTCCGTGTTTGAATCACGTAGTAATGTGGTAACACACTGAAGCAGTCAATAAAACCTGGTTTCGATCAATATTTTAGAGGATAGCACCGGTTAGGTCTGGGTTAGGTCTGGGTTAGGTCTGGGTTAGGTCTGGGTTATGCCCGCATCTGGCTCATGATTTTGCCTTCTTCGTATACTTGTTGGCCAGATCCTGGGTTTTTTCCGTGTTTGAATCACGTAGTAATGTGGTAACACACTGAAGCAGTCAATTAAACCTGGTTTCGATCAATATTTCAGAGGATAACACCGGTTAGGTCTGGGTTAGGTCCGGGATATGCCCGCATCTGGCTCATGATTTTGCCTTTTTCGCAAACTTGTTGGCCAGATCCTGGGTTTTTTCCGTGTTTGAATCACGTAGTAATGTGGTAATACACTGAAGCAGTCAATAAAACCTGGTTTCGATCAATATTTTAGAGGATAACACCGGTTAGGTCTGGGTTAGGTCTGGGTTATGCCCGCATCTGGCTCATGATTTTGCCTTCTTCGCATACTTGTTGGCCAGATCCTGGGTTTTTTTCGTGTTTGAATCACGTAGTAATGTGGTAACACACTGAAGCTGTCAATTAAACCTGGTTTCGATCAATATTTTAGAGGATAACACCGGTTAGGTCTGGGTTAGGTCTGGGTTAGGTCTGGGTTAGGTCTGGGTTATGCCCGCATCTGGCTCATGATTTTGCATTCTTCGCATACTTGTTGGCCAGATCCTGGGTTTTTTCCGTGTTTGAATCACGTAGTAATGTGGTAACACACTGAAGCAGTCAATAAAACCTTGTTTCGATCAATATTTTAGAGGATAACACCGGTTAGGTCTGGGTTAGGTCTGGGTTATGCCCGCATCTGGCTCATGATTTTGCCTTCTTCGCATACTTGTTGGCCAGATCCTGGGTTTTTTTCCGGTTTGAATAACGCAGTAATGTGGTACCACACTGAAGCAGTCAATTAAACCTGGTTTCGATCAATATTTTAGAGGATAACGCCGGTTAGGTCTGGGTTAGGTCTGGGAAATGCGCGCATCTGGCTTATACTTTCGCCTTTTTCGCAAACTTGTTGGCCAGATCCTGGGTTTTTTTCGTGTTTGAATCACGTAGAAATGTGGTAACACACTGAAGCAGTCAATTAAACCTGGTTTCGACCAATATTTTAGAGGATAACGCCGGTTAGGTCTGGGTTAGGTCTGGGAAATGCGCGCATAAGGCTTATACTTTCGCCTTTTTCGCAAACTTCTTGGCCAGATCCTGGGTATTTTCCGTGTTTGAAACACGTAGTAATGTGGCAACACACTGAAGCAGTCAATTAAACCTGGTTTCGATCAATATTTTAGAGGATAACGCCGGTTAGGTCTGGGTTAGGTCTGGGAAATGCGCGCATCTGGCTCATGATTTTGCCTTCTTCGCATACTTGTTGGCCAGATCCTGGGTTTTTTCCGTGTTTGAATCACGTAGTAATGTTGTACCACACTGAGGCAGTTAATTAAACCTGGTTTCGATCAATATTTTAGAGGATAACACCGGTTAGGTCTGGGTTAGGTCTGGCTTATGCCCGCATCTGGCTCATGATTTTGCCTTCTTCGCATACTTGTTGGCCAGATCCTGGGTTTTTTTCGTGTTTGAATCACGTAGTAATGTTGTACCACACTGAGGCAGTCAATTAAACCTGGTTTCGATCAATATTTCAGAGGATAACACCGGTTAGGTCTGGGTTAGGTCCGGGAAATGCACGCATCTGGCTCATGATTTCGCCTTTTTCGCAAACTTGTTGACCAGATCCTGGGTTTTTTCCGTGTTTGAATCACGTAGTAATGTGGTACCACACTGAGGCAGTCAATTAAACCTGGTTTCGATCAATATTTTAGAGGATAACACCAGTTAGGTCTGGGTTAGGTCTGGGATATGCGCGCATCTGGCTTATACTTTCGCCTTCTTCGCATACTTGTTGGCCAGATCCTGGGTTTTTTCCGTGTTTGATCACGTAGTAATGTGGTAACACACTGAAGCAGTCAATTAAACCTGGTTTCGATCAATATTTCAGAGGATAACACCGGTTAGATCTGGGTTAGGTCTGGGATATGCGCGCATCTGACTTATACTTTCACCTTTTTCGCAAACTTGTTGGCCAGATCCTGGGTTTTTTCCGTGTTTGAATCACGTAGTAATGTGGTAACACACTGAAGCAGTCAATAAAACCTGGTTTCGATCAATATTTTAGAGGATAACACCGGTTAGGTCTGGGTTGGGTCTGGGATTTGCGCGCATCTGGCTTATACTTTCGCCTTTTTCGCAAACTTGCTGGCCAGATCCTGGGTATTTTCCGTGTTTGAAACACGTAGTAATGTGGTAACACACTGAAGCAGTCAATAAAACCTGGTTTCGATCAATATTTTAGAGGATAACACCGGTTAGGTCTGGGTTAGGTCTGGGATTTGCGCGCATCTGGCTTATACTTTCGCCCTTTTCGCAAACTTGTTGGCGAGATCCGGGGTTTTTTTCGTGTTTCAATCACGTAGTAATGTGGTAACACACTGAAGCAGTCTATTAAACCTGGATTAGGACAGTATTTTAGAGGATAACACCGGTTAGGTCTGGGTTAGGTCTGGGTTATGCCCGCATCTGGCTCATGATTTTGCCTTCTTCGCATACTTGTTGGCCAGATCCTGGGTATTTTCCGGGTTTGAAACACGTAGTAATGTGGTAACACACTGAAGCAGTCAATTAAACCTGGTTTCGATCAATATTTCAGAGTATAACACCGGTTAGGTCTGGGTTAGGTCTGGGATATGCGCGCATCTGGCTTATACTTTCGCCTTTTTCGCAAACTTGTTGGCCAGATCCTGGGTACTTTCCGTGTTTGAAACACGTAGTAATGTGGTAACACACTGAAGCAGTCAATAAAACCTGGTTTCGATCAATATTTTAGAGGATAACACCGGTTAGGTCTGGGATAGGTCTCGGTTAGGTCTGGGTTAGGTCTGGGTTATGCCCGCATCTGGCTCATGATTTTGCCTTCTTCGCATACTTGTTGGCCAGATCCTGGGTTTTTTCCGTGTTTGAATCACGTAGTAATGTGGTAACACAGTGAGGCAGTCTATTAAACCTGGATTCGGACAGTATTTTAGAGGATAACACCGGTTAGGTCTGGGTTAGGTCTGGGTTATGCCCGCATCTGGCTCATGATTTTGCCTTCTTCGCATACTTGTTGGCCAGATCCTGGGTTTTTTTCGTGTTTGAATCACGTAGTAATGTGGTAATACACTGAAGCAGTCAATTAAACCTGGTTTCGATCAATATTTTAGAGGATAACACCGGTTAGGTCTGGGTTAGGTCTGGGATATGCGCGCATCTGGCGTATGCTTTCGCCTTTTTCGCAAACTTGTTGGCCAGATCCTGGGTTTTTTCCGTGTTTGAATCACGTAGTAATGTTGTACCACACTGAGGCAGTCAATTAAACGTGGATTCGGACAGTATTTTAGAGGATAACACCGGTTAGGTCTGGGTTAGGTCTGGGTTATGCCCGCATCTGGCTCATGATGTTGCCTTCTTCGCATACCTGTTGGCCAGATCCTGGGCTTTTTTCGTGTTTGAATCACGTAGTAATGTGGTAATACACTGAAGCAGTCAATAAAACCTGGTTTCGATCAATATTTTACAGGATAACACCGGTTAGGTCTGGGTTAGGTCTGGGTTATGCCCGCATCTGGCTCATGATTTTGCCTTCTTTGCATACTTGTTGGCCAGATCCTGGGTTTTTTTCGTGTTTGAATCACGTAGTAATGTGGTAACACACTGAAGCAGTCAATTAAACCTGGTTTCGACGAATATTTTAGAGGATAACACCGGTTAGGTCTGGGTTAGGTCTGGGATATGCGCGCTTCTGGCTTATACTTTCGCCTTTTTCGCAAACTTGTTGGCCAGATCCTGGGTTTTTTCCGTGTTTGAATCACGTAGTAATGTGGTAACACACTGAAGCAGTCAATTAAACCTGGTTTCGATCAATATTTTAGAGGATAACACCGGTTAGGTCTGGGTTAGGTCTGGGTTATGCCCGCATCTGGCTCATGATTTTGCCTTCTTCGCATACTTGTTGGCCAGATCCTGGGTTTTTTTCGTGTTTGAATCACGTAGTAATGTGGTAATTCACTGAAGCAGGCAATTAAACCTGGTTTCGATCAATATTTTAGAGGATAACACCGGTTAGGTCTGGGTTAGGTCTGGGATATACGCGCATCTGGCTTATACTTTCGCCTTTTTCGCAAACTAGTTGGCCAGATCCTGGGTTTTTTCCGTGTTTGAATCACGTAGTAATGTGGTAATTCACTAAAGCAGTCAATAAAACCTGGTTTCGATCAATATTTTAGAGGATAACACCGGTTCGGTCTGGGTTAGGTCTGGGTTATGCCCGCATCTGGCTCATGATTTTGCCTTCTTCGCATACTTGTTGGCCAGATCCTGGGCTATTTTCGTGTTTGAATCACGTAGTAATGTGGTAATACACTGAAGCAGTCAATAAAACCTGGTTTCGATCAATATTTCAGAGGATAACACCGGTTAGCTCTGGGTTAGGTCCGGGAAATGCACGCATCTGGCTCATGATTTCGCCTTTTTCGCAAACTAGTTGGCCAGATCCTGGGTTTTTTCCGTGTTTGAATCACGTAGTAATGTTGTACCACACTGAGGCTGTCAATTAAACGTGGATTCGGACAGTATTTTAGAGGATAACACCGGTTAGGTCTGGGTTAGGTCTGGGTTATGCCCGCATCTGGCTCATGATTTTGCCTTCTTCGCATACCTGTTGGCCAGATCCTGGGCTTTTTTCGTGTTTGAATCACGTAGTAATGTGGTAATACACTGAAGCAGTCAATAAAACCTGGTTTCGATCAATATTTTACAGGATAACACCGGTTAGGTCTGGGTTAGGTCTGGGTTATGCCCGCATCTGGCTCATGATTTTGCCTTCTTTGCATACTTGTTGGCCAGATCCTGGGTTTTTTTCGTGTTTGAATCACGTAGTAATGTGGTAACACACTGAAGCAGTCAATTAAACCTGGTTCGACGAATATTTTAGAGGATAACACCGGTTAGGTCTGGGTTAGGTCTGGGATATGCGCGCTTCTGGCTTATACTTTCGCCTTTTTCGCAAACTTGTTGGCCAGATCCTGGGTTTTTTCCGTGTTTGAATCACGTAGTAATGTGGTAACACACTGAAGCAGTCAATTAAACCTGGTTTCGATCAATATTTTAGAGGATAACACCGGTTAGGTCTGGGTTAGGTCTGGGTTATGCCCGCATCTGGCTCATGATTTTGCCTTCTTCGCATACTTGTTGGCCAGATCCTGGGTTTTTTTCGTGTTTGAATCACGTAGTAATGTGGTAACACACTGAAGCAGTCAATTAAACCTGGTTTCGACGAATATTTTAGAGGATAACACCGGTTAGGTCTGGGTTAGGTCTGGGATATGCGCGCTTCTGGCTTATACTTTCGCCTTTTTCGCAAACTAGTTGGCCAGATCCTGGGTTTTTTCCGTGTTTGAATCACGTAGTAATGTTGTACCACACTGAGGCAGTCAATTAAACCTGGTTTCGATCAACATTTCAGAGGATAACACCGGTTAGGTCTGAGTTAGGTCCGGGAAATGCACGCATCTGGCTCATGATTTCGCCTTTTTCGCAAACTTGTTGGCCAGATCCTGGATTTTTTCCGTGTTTGAATCACGTAGTAATGTGGTAATTCACTAAAGCACTCTTTTAATCCTGGTTTCGATCAATATTTTAGAGGATAACGCCGGTTAGGTCTGGGTTAGGTCTGGGATATGCGCGCATCTGGCTTATACTTTCGCCTTTTTTGCAAACTTGTTGGCCAGATCCTGGGGTTTTTCCGTGTTTGAATCACGTAGTAATGTGGTAATACACTGAAGCAGTCAATTAAACCTGGTTTCGATCAATATTTTAGAGGATAACACCGGTTAGGTCTGGGTTAGGTCCGGGAAATGCACGCATCTGGCTTATGATTTCGCCTTTTTCGCAAACTTGTTGACCAGATCCTGGGTTTTTTCCGTGCTTGAATCACGTAGTAATGTGGTACCACACTGAGGCAGTCAATTAAACCTGGTTTCGATCAATATTTTAGAGGATAACACCAGTTAGGTCTGGGTTAGGTCTGGCATATGCGCGCATCTGGCTTATACTTTCGCCTTCTTCGCATACTTGTTGGCCAGATCCTGGGTTTTTCCCGTGTTTGAATCACGTAGTAATGTGGTAACACACTGAAGCAGTCAATTAAACCTGGTTTCGACGAATATTTTAGAGGATAACACCGGTTAGGTCTGGGTTAGGTCTGGGATATGCGCGCTTCTGGCTTATACTTTCGCCTTTTTCGCAAACTTGTTGGCCAGATCCTGGGTTTTTTCCGTGTTTGAAACACGTAGTAATGTGGTAACACACTGAAGCAGTCAATTAAACCTGGTTTCGATCAATATTTTAGAGGATAACACCGGTTAGGTCTGGGTTAGGTCTGGGTTATGCCCGCATCTGGCTCATGATTTTGCCTTCTTCGTATACTTGTTGGCCAGATCCTGGGTTTTTTTCGTGTTTGAATCACGTAGTAATGTGGTAACACACTGAAGCAGTCAATTAAACCTGGTTTCGACGAATATTTTAGAGGATAACACCGGTTAGGTCTGGGTTAGGTCTGGGATCAGCGCGCTTCTGGCTTATACTTTCGCCTTTTTCGCAAACTTGTTGGCCAGATCCTGGGTTTTTTCCGTGTTTGAATCACGTAGTAATGTGGTAACACACTGAAGCAGTCAATTAAACCTGGTTTCGATCAATATTTTAGAGGATAACACCGGTTAGGTCTGGGTTAGGTCTGGGTTATGCCCGCATCTGGCTCATGATTTTGCCTTCTTCGCATACTTGTTGGCCAGATCCTGGGTTTTTTTCGTGTTTGAATCACGTAGTAATGTGGTAACACACTGAAGCAGTCAATTAAACCTGGTTTCGACGAATATTTTAGAGGATAACACCGGTTAGGTCTGGGTTAGGTCTGGGATATGCGCGCTTCTGGCTTATACTTTCGCCTTTTTCGCAAACTAGTTGGCCAGATCCTGGGTTTTTTCCGTGTTTGAATCACGTAGTAATGTTGTACCACACTGAGGCAGTCAATTAAACCTGGTTTCGATCAACATTTCAGAGGATAACACCGGTTAGGTCTGAGTTAGGTCCGGGAAATGCACGCATCTGGCTCATGATTTCGCCTTTTTCGCAAACTTGTTGGCCAGATCCTGGATTTTTTCCGTGTTTGAATCACGTAGTAATGTGGTAATTCACTGAAGCACTCTTTTAATCCTGGTTTCGATCAATATTTTAGAGGATAACGCCGGTTAGGTCTGGGTTAGGTCTGGGATATGCGCGCATCTGGCTTATACTTTCGCCTTTTTTGCAAACTTGTTGGCCAGATCCTGGGGTTTTTCCGTGTTTGAATCACGTAGTAATGTGGTAATACACTGAAGCAGTCAATTAAACCTGGTTTCGATCAATATTTTAGAGGATAACACCGGTTAGGTCTGGGTTAGGTCCGGAAAATGCACGCATCTGGCTTATGATTTCGCCTTTTTCGCAAACTTGTTGACCAGATCCTGGGTTTTTTCCGTGCTTGAATCACGTAGTAATGTGGTACCACACTGAGGCAGTCAATTAAACCTGGTTTCGATCAATATTTTAGAGGATAACACCAGTTAGGTCTGGGTTAGGTCTGGCATATGCGCGCATCTGGCTTATACTTTCGCCTTCTTCGCATACTTGTTGGCCAGATCCTGGGTTTTTCCCGTGTTTGAATCACGTAGTAATGTGGTAACACACTGAAGCAGTCAATAAAACCTGGTTTCGATCAATATTTTAGAGGATAACACCGGTTAGGTCTGGGTTAGGTCTGGGTTATGCCCGCATCTGGCTCATGATTTAGCCTTCTTCGCATACTTGTTGGCCAGATCCTGGGTTTTTTTCGTGTTTGAATCACGTAGTAATGTTGTACCACACTGAGGCAGTCAATTAAACCTGGTTTCGATCAATATTTCAGAGGATAACACCGGTTAGGTCTGGGTTAGGTCCGGGAAATGCACGCATCTGGCTCATGATTTCGCCTTTTTCGCAAACTTGTTGACCAGATCCTGGGTTTTTTCCGTGTTTGAATCACGTAGTAATGTGGTACCACACTGAGGCAGTCAATTAAACCTGGTTTCGATCAATATTTTAGAGGATAACACCAGTTAGGTCTGGGTTAGGTCTGGGATATGCGCGCATCTGGCTTATACTTTCGCCTGCTTCGCATACTTGTTGGCCAGATCCAGGGTTTTTTCCGTGTTTGATCACGTAGTAATGTGGTAACACACTGAAGCAGTCAATTAAACCTGGTTTCGCCCAATATTTCAGAGGATAACACCGGTTAGGTCTGGGTTAGGTCTGGGATATGCGCGCATCTGACTTATACTTTCACCTTTTTCGCAAACTTGTTGGCCAGATCCTGGGTTTTTTCCGTGTTTGAAACACGTAGTAATGTGGTAACACACTGAAGCAGTCAATAAAACCTGGTTTCGATCAATATTTTAGAGGATAACACCGGTTAGGTCTGGGTTAGGTCTGGCATATGCGCGCATCTGGCTTATACTTTCGCCTTCTTCGCATACTTGTTGGCCAGATCCTGGGTTTTTCCCGTGTTTGAATCACGTAGTAATGTGGTAACACACTAAAGCAGTCAATAAAACCTGGTTTCGATCAATATTTTAGAGGATAACACCGGTTAGGTCTGGGTTAGGTCTGGGATTTGCGCGCATCTGGCTTATACTTTCGCCTTTTTCGCAAACTTGTTGGCCAGATCCTGGGTATTTTCCGTGTTTGAAACACGTAGTAATGTGGTAACACACTGAAGCAGTCAATAAAACCTGGTTTCGATCAATATTTCAGAGGATAACACCGGTTAGGTCTGGGTTAGGTCTGGGATATGCGCGCATCTGACTTATACTTTCACCTTTTTCGCAAACTTGTTGGCCAGATCCTGGGTTTTTTCCGTGTTTGAATCACGTAGTAATGTGGTAACACACTGAAGCAGTCAATAAAACCTGGTTTCGATCAATATTTTAGAGGATAACACCGGTTAGGTCTGGGTTAGGTCTGGGATTTGCGCGCATCTGGCTTATACTACCGCCTTTTTCGCAAACTTGTTGGCCAGATCCTGGGTTTTTATCGTGTTTCAATCACGTAGTAATGTGGTAACACACTGAGGCAGTCTATTAAACCTGGATTAGAACAGTATTTTAGAGGATAACACCGGTTAGGTCTGGGATAGGTCCGGGATATGCCCGCATCTGGCTCATGATTTTGCCTTCTTCGCATACTTGTTGGCCAGATCCTGGGTATTTTCCGTGTTTGAAACACGTAGTAATGTGGTAACACACTGAAGCAGTCAATAAAACCTGGTTTCGATCAATATTTTAGAGGATAGCACCGGTTAGGTCTGGGTTAGGTCTGGGTTATGCCCGCATCTGGCTCATGATTTTGCCTTCTTCGTATACTTGTTGGCCAGATCCTGGGTTTTTTCCGTGTTTGAATCACGTAGTAATGTGGTAATACACTGAAGCAGTCAATTAAACCTGGTTTCGATCAATATTTTAGAGGATAACACCGGTTAGGTCTGGGTTAGGTCTGGGTTAGGTCTGGGTTATGCCCGCATCTGGCTCATGATTTTGCCTTCTTCGCATACTTGTTGGCCAGATCCTGGGTTTTTTCCGTGTTTGAATCAAGTAGTAATGTGGTAACACACTGAAGCAGTCAATCAAACCTGGTTTCGATCAATATTTCAGAGGATAACACCGGTTAGGTCTGGGTTAGGTCTGGGATATGCGCGCTTCTGGCTTATACTTTCGCCTTTTTCGCAAACTTGTTGGCCAGATCCTGGGTTTTTTCCGTGTTTGAATCACGTAGTAATGTGGTAACACACTGAAGCAGTCAATTAAACCTGGTTTCGATCAATATTTTAGAGGATAACACCGGTTAGGTCTGGGTTAGGTCTGGGTTATGCCCGCATCTGGCTCATGATTTTGCCTTCTTCGTATACTTGTTGGCCAGATCCTGGGTTTTTTTCGTGTTTGAATCACGTAGTAATGTGGTAACACACTGAAGCAGTCAATTAAACCTGGTTTCGGCGAATATTTTAGAGGATAACACCGGTTAGGTCTGGGTTAGGTCTGGGATATGCGCGCTTCTGGCTTATACTTTCGCCTTTTTCGCAAACTTGTTGGCCAGATCCTGGGTTTTTTCCGTGTTTGAATCACGTAGTAATGTGGTAACACACTGAAGCAGTCAATTAAACCTGGTTTCGATCAATATTTTAGAGGATAACACCGGTTAGGTCTGGGTTAGGTCTGGGTTATGCCCGCATCTGGCTCATGATTTTGCCTTCTTCGCATACTTGTTGGCCAGATCCTGGGTTTTTTTCGTGTTTGAATCACGTAGTAATGTGGTAACACACTGAAGCAGTCAATTAAACCTGGTTTCGACGAATATTTTAGAGGATAACACCGGTTAGGTCTGGGTTAGGTCTGGGATATGCGCGCTTCTGGCTTATACTTTCGCCTTTTTCGCAAACTAGTTGGCCAGATCCTGGGTTTTTTCCGTGTTTGAATCACGTAGTAATGTTGTACCACACTGAGGCAGTCAATTAAACCTGGTTTCGATCAACATTTCAGAGGATAACACCGGTTAGGTCTGAGTTAGGTCCGGGAAATGCACGCATCTGGCTCATGATTTCGCCTTTTTCGCAAACTTGTTGGCCAGATCCTGGATTTTTTCCGTGTTTGAATCACGTAGTAATGTGGTAATTCACTGAAGCACTCTTTTAATCCTGGTTTCGATCAATATTTTAGAGGATAACGCCTTTTAGGTCTGGGTTAGGTCTGGGATATGCGCGCATCTGGCTTATACTTTCGCCTTTTTTGCAAACTTGTTGGCCAGATCCTGGGGTTCTTCCGTGTTTGAATCACGTAGTAATGTGGTAATACACTGAAGCAGTCAATTAAACCTGGTTTCGATCAATATTTTAGAGGATAACACCGGTTAGGTCTGGGTTAGGTCCGGGAAATGCACGCATCTGGCTTATGATTTCGCCTTTTTCGCAAACTTGTTGACCAGATCCTGGGTTTTTTCCGTGCTTGAATCACGTAGTAATGTGGTACCACACTGAGGCAGTCAATTAAACCTGGTTTCGATCAATATTTTAGAGGATAACACCAGTTAGGTCTGGGTTAGGTCTGGCATATGCGCGCATCTGGCTTATACTTTCGCCTTCTTCGCATACTTGTTGGCCAGATCCTGGGTTTTTCCCGTGTTTGAATCACGTAGTAATGTGGTAACACACTGAAGCAGTCAATAAAACCTGGTTTCGATCAATATTTTAGAGGATAACACCGGTTAGGTCTGGGTTAGGTCTGGGTTATGCCCGCATCTGGCTCATGATTTTGCCTTCTTCGCATACTTGTTGGCCAGATCCTGGGTTTTTTTCGTGTTTGAATCACGTAGTAATGTTGTACCACACTGAGGCAGTCAATTAAACCTGGTTTCGATCAATATTTCAGAGGATAACACCGGTTAGGTCTGGGTTAGGTCCGGGAAATGCACGCATCTGGCTCATGATTTCGCCTTTTTCGCAAACTTGTTGGCCAGATCCTGGGTTTTTTCCATGTTTGAATCACGTAGTAATGTGGTAATTCACTGAAGCAGTCAATTAAACCTGGTTTCGATCAATATTTTAGAGGATAACACCGGTTAGGTCTGGGATAGGTCCGGGAAATGCACGCATCTGGCTTATGATTTCGCCTTTTTCGCAAACTTGTTGACCAGATCCTGGGTTTTTTCCGTGTTTGAATCACGTAGTAATGTGGTACCACACTGAGGCAGTCAATTAAACCTGGTTTCGATCAATATTTTAGAGGATAACACCAGTTAGGTCTGGGTTAGGTCTGGGATATGCGCGCTTCTGGCTTATACTTTCGCCTTTTTCGCAAACTAGTTGGCCAGATCCTGGGTTTTTTCCGTGTTTGAATCACGTAGTAATGTTGTACCACACTGAGGCAGTCAATTAAACCTGGTTTCGATCAACATTTCAGAGGATAACACCGGTTAGGTCTGAGTTAGGTCCGGGAAATGCACGCATCTGGCTCATGATTTCGCCTTTTTCGCAAACTTGTTGGCCAGATCCTGGATTTTTTCCGTGTTTGAATCACGTAGTAATGTGGTAATTCACTGAAGCACTCTTTTAATCCTGGTTTCGATCAATATTTTAGAGGATAACGCCGGTTAGGTCTGGGTTAGGTCTGGGATATGCGCGCATCTGGCTTATACTTTCGCCTTTTTTGCAAACTTGTTGGCCAGATCCTGGGGTTTTTCCGTGTTTGAATCACGTAGTAATGTGGTAATACACTGAAGCAGTCAATTAAACCTGGTTTCGATCAATATTTTAGAGGATAACACCGGTTAGGTCTGGGTTAGGTCCGGGAAATGCACGCATCTGGCTTATGATTTCGCCTTTTTCGCAAACTTGTTGACCAGATCCTGGGTTTTTTCCGTGCTTGAATCACGTAGTAATGTGGTACCACACTGAGGCAGTCAATTAAACCTGGTTTCGATCAATATTTTAGAGGATAACACCAGTTAGGTCTGGGTTAGGTCTGGCATATGCGCGCATCTGGCTTATACTTTCGCCTTCTTCGCATACTTGTTGGCCAGATCCTGGGTTTTTCCCGTGTTTGAATCACGTAGTAATGTGGTAACACACTGAAGCAGTCAATAAAACCTGGTTTCGATCAATATTTTAGAGGATAACACCGGTTAGGTCTGGGTTAGGTCTGGGTTATGCCCGCATCTGGCTCATGATTTAGCCTTCTTCGCATACTTGTTGGCCAGATCCTGGGTTTTTTTCGTGTTTGAATCACGTAGTAATGTTGTACCACACTGAGGCAGTCAATTAAACCTGGTTTCGATCAATATTTCAGAGGATAACACCGGTTAGGTCTGGGTTAGGTCCGGGAAATGCACGCTTCTGGCTTATACTTTCGCCTTTTTCGCAAACTTGTTGGCCAGATCCTGGGTTTTTTCCGTGTTTGAATCACGTAGTAATGTGGTAACACACTGAAGCAGTCAATTAAACCTGGTTTCGATCAATATTTTAGAGGATAACACCGGTTAGGTCTGGGTTAGGTCTGGGTTATGCCCGCATCTGGCTCATGATTTTGCCTTCTTCGTATACTTGTTGGCCAGATCCTGGGTTTTTTTCGTGTTTGAATCACGTAGTAATGTGGTAACACACTGAAGCAGTCAATTAAACCTGGTTTCGGCGAATATTTTAGAGGATAACACCGGTTAGGTCTGGGTTAGGTCTGGGATATGCGCGCTTCTGGCTTATACTTTCGCCTTTTTCGCAAACTTGTTGGCCAGATCCTGGGTTTTTTCCGTGTTTGAATCACGTAGTAATGTGGTAACACACTGAAGCAGTCAATTAAACCTAGTTTCGATCAATATTTTGAAGGATAACACCGGTTAGGTCTGGGTTAGGTCTGGGTTATGCCCGCATCTGGCTCATGATTTTGCCTTCTTCGCATACTTGTTGGCCAGATCCTGGGTTTTTTTCGTGTTTGAATCACGTAGTAATGTGGTAACACACTGAAGCAGTCAATTAAACCTGGTTTCGACGAATATTTTAGAGGATAACACCGGTTAGGTCTGGGTTAGGTCTGGGATATGCGCGCTTCTGGCTTATACTTTCGCCTTTTTCGCAAACTAGTTGGCCAGATCCTGGGTTTTTTCCGTGTTTGAATCACGTAGTAATGTGGTAACACACTGAAGCAGTCAATAAAACCTGGTTTCGATCAATATTTTAGAGGATAACACCGGTTAGGTCTGGGTTAGGTCTGGGATTTGCGCGCATCTGGCTTATACTACCGCCTTTTTCGCAAACTTGTTGGCCAGATCCTGGGTTTTTATCGTGTTTCAATCACGTAGTAATGTGGTAACACACTGAGGCAGTCTATTAAACCTGGATTAGAACAGTATTTTAGAGGATAACACCGGTTAGGTCTGGGATAGGTCCGGGATATGCCCGCATCTGGCTCATGATTTTGCCTTCTTCGCATACTTGTTGGCCAGATCCTGGGTATTTTCCGTGTTTGAAACACGTAGTAATGTGGTAACACACTGAAGCAGTCAATAAAACCTGGTTTCGATCAATATTTTAGAGGATAGCACCGGTTAGGTCTGGGTTAGGTCTGGGTTATGCGGTCTGATGGCCAATCGGCGGGGTGCATTTGTACTCCGTCGATTACAGAGGTTGGTCGCCATCAGAGTCGTGCGGGGATATCGCACGATCTCCTACACTGCCGCCACCTTGCTGGCGGGTTCCGCACCGTTTCACCTGCTGGCGAAAATGGACGCAGAGGTCTATCAATACCTCTGCGACCTTCGCCAGCGGGGCGTGGACCCGCACGGCGAGGAGGCCGCCAGGGCCCGAAGCCAGGCGCGGCGACGCGTCTATAGTCGGTGGCTGGTGTGGCTATCCAAGCCAGACCAGCGGGATGATCGCGTCGCCGCGGCGGTCCGCCCAGTGTTTTATGCCTGGGTGGGCCGTAGCTGGGGTACGCCCACCTACCGCCTGACACAGGTACTGACCGGACACGGTTGCTTCGGTCGGTACCTGCATCGGATAGGGCGGGAGGCGACGGCTGCGTGCCATCATTGTAGGGGAAGGGAGGACACCGCGCAGCACACGCTGGAGTTTTGCCCGGCGTGGGCAGCGCAGCGCGGTGTCCTTATTAGAGCGATTGGAGCGGACCTCTCGTTGCCGGCCGTCATTCGTGCGATGGTCGGCAGTGGGGAGGCGTGGGCGGCCATGGCCTTGTTTTGCGAAGAGGTCATGGCCGCCAAGGAGGACGCCGAAAGGGCGCGAGAGGAGGTGGGGGGCAGGCGGCGACGCCGACCGTAAGACCCTCCACCGCTCCCCGTGGCAGGGGGAGCGAGAAGGGGTCGGTGATGGTGTTTGTGGTGCGAGGTGAGGGACTTTATTCCCTCATTCCACCTCGCACCCAGCCCATCATCGGACCGGGGGCCCGTGGCAGGGGCTCCGTCCAGCGGGGGCGGCAGTGTTAGCCGGCCCCGCAGCCGTGGTCGCGATCGGGTGGGGGCCCGGTCGCGGCTGGTAGCAACGGCACGAGTGGGGGCGTCGTCGCGTGTGACCGCGCGGCGTCGCCGGGGGGCAATCAAATATGTTTGCCCCCCATTGGGGGAGGAGATAATATTCCTCCCCCGGGAAGGGCCCGTAGTAGGGCGTTGCGCCAACGGGGAGAGTCACGGTAGTATCGCTAGTTTGGTTCCCGTGACTCTCCCCAGAAAAAGGGCGCAGGCGGTCACCGTGGTGTTTTAGCCGGTAAGAGTCCGGCACTACCCCGGCCTCCCCCCCAGGGAGCCGGGGTGTCCATGAGGATTTCACCACGTTAAAAAAAAAAAAAAAAAAAGGTCTGGGTTATGCCCGCATCTGGCTCATGATTTTGCCTTCTTCGTATACTTGTTGGCCAGATCCTGGGTTTTTTCCGTGTTTGAATCACGTAGTAATGTGGTAATACACTGAAGCAGTCAATTAAACCTGGTTTCGATCAATATTTTAGAGGATAACACCGGTTAGGTCTGGGTTAGGTCTGGGTTAGGTCTGGGTTATGCCCGCATCTGGCTCATGATTTTGCCTTCTTCGCATACTTGTTGGCCAGATCCTGGGTTTTTTCCGTGTTTGAATCACGTAGTAATGTGGTAACACACTGAAGCAGTCAATCAAACCTGGTTTCGATCAATATTTCAGAGGATAACACCGGTTAGGTCTGGGTTAGGTCTGGGATATGCGCGCTTCTGGCTTATACTTTCGCCTTTTTCGCAAACTTGTTGGCCAGATCCTGGGTTTTTTCCGTGTTTGAATCACGTAGTAATGTGGTAACACACTGAAGCAGTCAATTAAACCTGGTTTCGATCAATATTTTAGAGGATAACACCGGTTAGGTCTGGGTTAGGTCTGGGTTATGCCCGCATCTGGCTCATGATTTTGCCTTCTTCGTATACTTGTTGGCCAGATCCTGGGTTTTTTTCGTGTTTGAATCACGTAGTAATGTGGTAACACACTGAAGCAGTCAATTAAACCTGGTTTCGGCGAATATTTTAGAGGATAACACCGGTTAGGTCTGGGTTAGGTCTGGGATATGCGCGCTTCTGGCTTATACTTTCGCCTTTTTCGCAAACTTGTTGGCCAGATCCTGGGTTTTTTCCGTGTTTGAATCACGTAGTAATGTGGTAACACACTGAAGCAGTCAATTAAACCTGGTTTCGATCAATATTTTAGAGGATAACACCGGTTAGGTCTGGGTTAGGTCTGGGTTATGCCCGCATCTGGCTCATGATTTTGCCTTCTTCGCATACTTGTTGGCCAGATCCTGGGTTTTTTTCGTGTTTGAATCACGTAGTAATGTGGTAACACACTGAAGCAGTCAATTAAACCTGGTTTCGACGAATATTTTAGAGGATAACACCGGTTAGGTCTGGGTTAGGTCTGGGATATGCGCGCTTCTGGCTTATACTTTCGCCTTTTTCGCAAACTAGTTGGCCAGATCCTGGGTTTTTTCCGTGTTTGAATCACGTAGTAATGTTGTACCACACTGAGGCAGTCAATTAAACCTGGTTTCGATCAACATTTCAGAGGATAACACCGGTTAGGTCTGAGTTAGGTCCGGGAAATGCACGCATCTGGCTCATGATTTCGCCTTTTTCGCAAACTTGTTGGCCAGATCCTGGATTTTTTCCGTGTTTGAATCACGTAGTAATGTGGTAATTCACTGAAGCACTCTTTTAATCCTGGTTTCGATCAATATTTTAGAGGATAACGCCTTTTAGGTCTGGGTTAGGTCTGGGATATGCGCGCATCTGGCTTATACTTTCGCCTTTTTTGCAAACTTGTTGGCCAGATCCTGGGGTTCTTCCGTGTTTGAATCACGTAGTAATGTGGTAATACACTGAAGCAGTCAATTAAACCTGGTTTCGATCAATATTTTAGAGGATAACACCGGTTAGGTCTGGGTTAGGTCCGGGAAATGCACGCATCTGGCTTATGATTTCGCCTTTTTCGCAAACTTGTTGACCAGATCCTGGGTTTTTTCCGTGCTTGAATCACGTAGTAATGTGGTACCACACTGAGGCAGTCAATTAAACCTGGTTTCGATCAATATTTTAGAGGATAACACCAGTTAGGTCTGGGTTAGGTCTGGCATATGCGCGCATCTGGCTTATACTTTCGCCTTCTTCGCATACTTGTTGGCCAGATCCTGGGTTTTTCCCGTGTTTGAATCACGTAGTAATGTGGTAACACACTGAAGCAGTCAATAAAACCTGGTTTCGATCAATATTTTAGAGGATAACACCGGTTAGGTCTGGGTTAGGTCTGGGTTATGCCCGCATCTGGCTCATGATTTTGCCTTCTTCGCATACTTGTTGGCCAGATCCTGGGTTTTTTTCGTGTTTGAATCACGTAGTAATGTTGTACCACACTGAGGCAGTCAATTAAACCTGGTTTCGATCAATATTTCAGAGGATAACACCGGTTAGGTCTGGGTTAGGTCCGGGAAATGCACGCATCTGGCTCATGATTTCGCCTTTTTCGCAAACTTGTTGGCCAGATCCTGGGTTTTTTCCCTGTTTGAATCACGTAGTAATGTGGTAATTCACTGAAGCAGTCAATTAAACCTGGTTTCGATCAATATTTTAGAGGATAACACCGGTTAGGTCTGGGATAGGTCCGGGAAATGCACGCATCTGGCTTATGATTTCGCCTTTTTCGCAAACTTGTTGACCAGATCCTGGGTTTTTTCCGTGTTTGAATCACGTAGTAATGTGGTACCACACTGAGGCAGTCAATTAAACCTGGTTTCGATCAATATTTTAGAGGATAACACCAGTTAGGTCTGGGTTAGGTCTGGGATATGCGCGCTTCTGGCTTATACTTTCGCCTTTTTCGCAAACTAGTTGGCCAGATCCTGGGTTTTTTCCGTGTTTGAATCACGTAGTAATGTTGTACCACACTGAGGCAGTCAATTAAACCTGGTTTCGATCAACATTTCAGAGGATAACACCGGTTAGGTCTGAGTTAGGTCCGGGAAATGCACGCATCTGGCTCATGATTTCGCCTTTTTCGCAAACTTGTTGGCCAGATCCTGGATTTTTTCCGTGTTTGAATCACGTAGTAATGTGGTAATTCACTGAAGCACTCTTTTAATCCTGGTTTCGATCAATATTTTAGAGGATAACGCCGGTTAGGTCTGGGTTAGGTCTGGGATATGCGCGCATCTGGCTTATACTTTCGCCTTTTTTGCAAACTTGTTGGCCAGATCCTGGGGTTTTTCCGTGTTTGAATCACGTAGTAATGTGGTAATACACTGAAGCAGTCAATTAAACCTGGTTTCGATCAATATTTTAGAGGATAACACCGGTTAGGTCTGGGTTAGGTCCGGGAAATGCACGCATCTGGCTTATGATTTCGCCTTTTTCGCAAACTTGTTGACCAGATCCTGGGTTTTTTCCGTGCTTGAATCACGTAGTAATGTGGTACCACACTGAGGCAGTCAATTAAACCTGGTTTCGATCAATATTTTAGAGGATAACACCAGTTAGGTCTGGGTTAGGTCTGGCATATGCGCGCATCTGGCTTATACTTTCGCCTTCTTCGCATACTTGTTGGCCAGATCCTGGGTTTTTCCCGTGTTTGAATCACGTAGTAATGTGGTAACACACTGAAGCAGTCAATAAAACCTGGTTTCGATCAATATTTTAGAGGATAACACCGGTTAGGTCTGGGTTAGGTCTGGGTTATGCCCGCATCTGGCTCATGATTTAGCCTTCTTCGCATACTTGTTGGCCAGATCCTGGGTTTTTTTCGTGTTTGAATCACGTAGTAATGTTGTACCACACTGAGGCAGTCAATTAAACCTGGTTTCGATCAATATTTCAGAGGATAACACCGGTTAGGTCTGGGTTAGGTCCGGGAAATGCACGCATCTGGCTCATGATTTCGCCTTTTTCGCAAACTTGTTGGCCAGATCCTGGGTTTTTTCCATGTTTGAATCACGTAGTAATGTGGTAATTCACTGAAGCAGTCAATTAAACCTGGTTTCGATCAATATTTTAGAGGATAACACCGGTTAGGTCTGGGATAGGTCCGGGAAATGCACGCATCTGGCTTATGATTTCGCCTTTTTCGCAAACTTGTTGACCAGATCCTGGGTTTTTTCCGTGTTTGAATCACGTAGTAATGTGGTACCACACTGAGGCAGTCAATTAAACCTGGTTTCGATCAATATTTTAGAGGATAACACCAGTTAGGTCTGGGTTAGGTCTGGGATATGCGCGCATCTTGCTTATACTTTCGCCTGCTTCGCATACTTGTTGGCCAGATCCTGGGTTTTTTCCGTGTTTGATCACGTAGTAATGTGGTAACACACTGAAGCAGTCAATTGAACCTGGTTTCGATCAATATTTCAGAGGATAACACCGGTTAGGTCTGGGTTAGGTCTGGGATATGCGCGCATCTGACTTATACTTTCACCTTTTTCGCAAACTTGTTGGCCAGATCCTGGGTTTTTTCCGTGTTTGAATCACGTAGTAATGTGGTAACACACTGAAGCAGTCAATAAAACCTGGTTTCGATCAATATTTTAGAGGATAACACCGGTTAGGTCTGGGTTAGGTCTGGGATTTGCGCGCATCTGGCTTATACTTTCGCCTTTTTCGCAAACTTGTTGGCCAGATCCTGGGTATTTTCCGTGTTTGAAACACGTAGTAATGTGGTAACACACTGAAGCAGTCAATAAAACCTGGTTTCGATCAATATTTTAGAGGATAACACCGGTTAGGTCTGCGTTAGGTCTGGGATTTGCGCGCATCTGGCTTATACTACCGCCTTTTTCGCAAACTTGTTGGCCAGATCCTGGGTTTTTATCGTGTTTCAATCACGTAGTAATGTGGTAACACACTGAGGCAGTCTATTAAACCTGGATTAGAACAGTATTTTAGAGGATAACACCGGTTAGGTCTGGGATAGGTCCGGGATATGCCCGCATCTGGCTCATGATTTTGCCTTCTTCGCATACTTGTTGGCCAGATCCTGGGTATTTTCCGTGTTTGAAACACGTAGTAATGTGGTAACACACTGAAGCAGTCAATAAAACCTGGTTTCGATCAATATTTTAGAGGATAGCACCGGTTAGGTCTGGGTTAGGTCTGGGTTATGCCCGCATCTGGCTCATGATTTTGCCTTCTTCGTATACTTGTTGGCCAGATCCTGGGTTTTTTCCGTGTTTGAATCACGTAGTAATGTGGTAATACACTGAAGCAGTCAATTAAACCTGGTTTCGATCAATATTTTAGAGGATAACACCGGTTAGGTCTGGGTTAGGTCTGGGTTAGGTCTGGGTTATGCCCGCATCTGGCTCATGATTTTGCCTTCTTCGCATACTTGTTGGCCAGATCCTGGGTTTTTTCCGTGTTTGAATCACGTAGTAATGTGGTAACACACTGAAGCAGTCAATTAAACCTGGTTTCGATCAATATTTCAGAGGATAACACCGGTTAGGTCTGGGTTAGGTCTGGGTTATGCCCGCATCTGGCTCATGATTTTGCCTTCTTCGCATACTTGTTGGCCAGATCCTGGGTTTTTTTCGTGTTTGAATCACGTAGTAATGTGGTAACACACTGAAGCTGTCAATTAAACCTGGTTTCGATCAATATTTTAGAGGATAACACCGGTTAGGTCTGGGTTAGGTCTGGGTTATGCCCGCATCTGGCTCATGATTTTGCCTTCTTCGCATACTTGTTGGCCAGATCCTGGGTTTTTTTCCGGTTTGAATAACGCAGTAATGTGGTACCACACTGAGGCAGTCAATTAAACCTGGTTTCGATCAATATTTTAGAGTATAACGCCGGTTAGGTCTGGGTTAGGTCTGGGAAATGCGCGCATCTGGCTTATACTTTCGCCTTTTTCGCAAACTTGTTGGCCAGATCCTGGGTTTTTTTCGTGTTTGAATCACGTAGGAATGTGGTAACACACTGAAGCAGTCAATTAAACCTGGTTTCGACCAATATTTTAGAGGATAACGCCGGTTAGGTCTGGGTTAGGTCTGGGAAATGCGCGCATCTGGCTTATACTTTCGCCTTTTTCGCAAACTTGTTGGCCAGATCCTGGGTATTTTCCGTGTTTGAAACACGCAGTAATGTGGTAACACACTGAAGCAGTCAATTAAACCTGGTTTCGGACAGTATTTTAGAGGATAACACCGGTTAGGTCTGGGTTAGGTCTGGGTTATGCCCGCATCTGGCTCATGATTTTGCCTTCTTCGCATACTTGTTGGCCAGATCCTGGGTTTTTTTCGTGTTTGAATCACGTAGTAATGTGGTAACACACTGAAGCAGTCAATTAAACCTGGTTTCGACCAATATTTTAGAGGATAACGCCGGTTAGGTCTGGGTTAGGTCTGGGAAATGCGCGCATCTGGCTTATACTTTCGCCTTTTTCGCATACTTGTTGGCCAGATCCTGGGTTTTTTCCGTGTTTGAATCACGTAGTAATGTTGTACCACACTGAGGCAGTTAATTAAACCTGGTTTCGATCAATATTTTAGAGGATAACACCGGTTAGGTCTGGGTTAGGTCTGGGTTATGCCCGCATCTGGCTCATGATTTTGCCTTCTTCGCATACTTGTTGGCCAGATCCTGGGGTTTTTTCGTGTTTGAATCACGTAGTAATGTGGTAATACACTGAAGCAGTCAATAAAACCTGGTTTCGATCAATATTTTAGAGGATAACACCGGTTAGGTCTGGGTTAGGTCTGGGATTTGCGCGCATATGGCTTATACTTTCGCCTTTTTCGCAAACTTGTTGGCCAGATCCTGGGTATTTTCCGTGTTTGAAACACGTAGTAATGTGGTACCAAACTGAAGCAGTCAATTAAACCTGGTTTCGATCAATATTTTAGAGGATAACGCCGGTTAGGTCTGGGTTAGGTCTGGGAAATGCGCGAATCTGGCTTATACTTTCGCCTTCTTCGCATACTTGTTGGCCAGATCCAGGGTTTTTTTCATGTTTGAATCACGTAGGAATGTGGTAACACACTGAAGCAGTCAATTAAACCTGGTGTCGATCAATATTTTAGAGGATAACGCCGGTTAGGTCTGGGTTAGGTCTGGGAAATGCGCGCATCTGGCTTATACTTTCGCCTTTTTCGCAAACTTGTTGGCCAGATCCTGGGTATTTTCCGTGTTTGAAACACGTAGTAATGTGGTTACGCACTGAAGCAGTCAATTAAACCTGGTTTCGATCAATATTTTAGAGGATAACGCCGGTTAGGTCTGGGTTAGGTCTGGGAAATGCGCGCATCTGGCTTATACTTTCGCCTTTTTCGCAAACTTGTTGGCCAGATCCTGGGTTTTTTTCGTGTTTGAATCTCGTAGTAATGTGGTAACACACTGAAGCAGTCAATTAAACCTGGTTTCGATCAATATTTTAGAGTGTAACGCCGGTTAGGTCTGGGTTAGGTCTGGGAAATGCGCGCATCTGGCTTATACTTTCGCCTTTTTCGCAAACTTGTTGGCCAGATCCTGGGTTTTTTTCGTGTTTGAATCACGTAGGAATGTGGTAACACACTGAAGCAGTCAATTAAACCTGGTTTCGACCAATATTTTAGAGGATAACGCCGGTTAGGTCTGGGTTAGGTCTGGGAAATGCGCGCATCTGGCTTATACTTTCGCCTTTTTCGCAAACTTGTTGGCCAGATCCTGGGTATTTTCCGTGTTTGAAACACGCAGTAATGTGGTAACACACTGAAGCAGTCAATTAAACCTGGTTTCGGACAGTATTTTAGAGGATAACACCGGTTAGGTCTGGGTTAGGTCTGGGTTATGCCCGCATCTGGCTCATGATTTTGCCTTCTTCGCATACTTGTTGGCCAGATCCTGGGTTTTTTTCGTGTTTGAATCACGTAGTAATGTGGTAACACACTGAAGCAGTCAATTAAACCTGGTTTCGACCAATATTTTAGAGGATAACGCCGGTTAGGTCTGGGTTAGGTCTGGGAAATGCGCGCATCTGGCTTATACTTTCGCCTTTTTCGCAAACTTCTTGGCCAGATCCTGGGTATTTTCCGTGTTTGAAACACGTAGTAATGTGGCAACACACTGAAGCAGTCAATTAAACCTGGTTTCGATCAATATTTTAGAGGATAACGCCGGTTAGGTCTGGGTTAGGTCTGGGAAATGCGCGCATCTGGCTTATACTTTCGCCTTTTTCGCAAACTTGTTGGCCAGATCCTGGCCTTTTTTCGTGTTTGAATCACGTAGTAATGTGG
This sequence comes from Colletes latitarsis, assembly GCF_051014445.1. NCBI lineage: Eukaryota > Metazoa > Arthropoda > Insecta > Hymenoptera > Colletidae > Colletes > Colletes latitarsis. Next base: position 35,137,980 of record NW_027488367.1, read on the forward strand.
TAACAAACTGAAGCAGTCAATAAAACCTGGTTTCGATCAATATTTTAGAGGATAACACCGGTTAGGTCTGGGTTAGGTCTGCGCTATACGCGCATCTGGCTTATACTTTCACCTTTTTCGCAAACTAGTTGGCCAGATCCTGGGTTTTTTCCGTGTTTGAATCACGTAGTAATGTGGTAACACACTGAAGCAGTCAATAAAACCTGGTTTCGTTCGGTATTTTAGAGGATAACACCGGTTAGGTCTGGGTTAGGTCTGGGATTTGCGCGCATCAGGCTTATACTACCGCCTTTTTCGCAAACTTGTTGGCCAGATCCTGGGTTTTTATCGTGTTTCAATCACGTAGTAATGTGGTAACACACTGAGGCAGTCTATTAAACCTGGATTAGAACAGTATTTTAGAGGATAACACCGGTTAGGTCTGGGATAGGTCCGGGATATGCCCGCATCTGGCTCATGATTTTGCCTTCTTCGCATACTTGTTGGCCAGATCCTGGGTATTTTCCGTGTTTGAAACACGTAGTAATGTGGTAACACACTGAAGCAGTCAATAAAACCTGGTTTCGATCAATATTTTAGAGGATAGCACCGGTTAGGTCTGGGTTAGGTCTGGGTTAGGTCTGGGTTAGGTCTGGGTTATGCCCGCATCTGGCTCATGATTTTGCCTACTTCGCATACTTGTTGGTCAGATCCTGGGTTTTTTCCGTGTTTGAATCACGTAGTAATGTGGTAACACACTGAAGCAGTCAATTAAACCTGGTTTCGATCAATATTTTAGAGGATAACACCGTTTAGGTCTGGGATAGGTCCGGGATATGCCCGCATCTGGCTCATGATTTTGCCTTCTTCGCATACTTGTTGGCCAGATCCTGGGTATTTTCCGTGTTTGAAACACGTAGTAATGTGGTAACACAGTGAAGCAGTCAATAAAACCTGGTTTCGATCAATATTTTAGAGGATAGCACCGGTTAGGTCTGGGTTAGGTCTGGGTTAGGTCTGGGTTATGCCCGCATCTGGCTCATGATTTTGCCTTCTTCGTATACTTGTTGGCCAGATCCTGGGTTTTTTCCGTGTTTGAATCACGTAGTAATGTGGTAATACACTGAAGCAGTCAATTAAACCTGGTTTCGATCAATATTTTAGAGGATAACACCGGTTAGGTCTGGGTTAGGTCTGGGTTAGGTCTGGGTTAGGTCTGGGTTATGCCCGCATCTGGCTCATGATTTTGCCTTCTTCGCATACTTGTTGGCCAGATCCTGGGTTTTTTCCGTGTTTGAATCACGTAGTAATGTGGTAACACACTGAAGCAGTCAATTAAACCTGGTTTCGATCAATATTTCAGAGGATAACACCGGTTAGGTCTGGGTTAGGTCCGGGATATGCCCGCATCTGGCTCATGATTTTGCCTTCTTCGCATACTTGTTGGCCAGATCCTGGGTTTTTTCCGTGTTTGAATCACGTAGTAATGTTGTACCACACTGAGGCAGTTAATTAAACCTGGTTTCGATCAATATTTTAGAGGATAACACCGGTTAGGTCTGGGTTAGGTCTGGGTTATGCCCGCATCTGGCTCATGATTTTGCCTTCTTCGCATACTTGTTGGCCAGATCCTGGGGTTTTTTCGTGTTTGAATCACGTAGTAATGTGGTAATACACTGAAGCAGTCAATAAAACCTGGTTTCGATCAATATTTCAGAGGATAACACCTGTTAGGTCTGGGTTAGGTCCGGGATATGCCCGCATCTGGCTCATGATTTTGCCTTCTTCGCATACTTGTTGGCCAGATCCTGGGTTTTTTTCGTGTTTGAATCACGTAGTAATGTGGTAGCACACTGAAGCAGTCAATTAAACCTGGTTTCGATCAATATTTTAGAGGATAACACCGGTTAGGTCTGGGTTAGGTCTGGGTTATGCCCGCATGTGGCTCATGATTTTGCCTTCTTCGCATACTTGTTGGCCAGATCCTGGGTATTTTCCGTGTTTGAAACACGTAGTAATGTGGTACCAAACTGAAGCAGTCAATTAAACCTGGTTTCGATCAATATTTTAGAGGATAACGCCGGTTAGGTCTGGGTTAGGTCTGGGAAATGCGCGAATCTGGCTTATACTTTCGCCTTCTTCGCATACTTGTTGGCCAGATCCTGGGTTTTTTTCGTGTTTGAATCACGTAGGAATGTGGTTACGCACTGAAGCAGTCAATTAAACCTGGTTTCGATCAATATTTTAGAGGATAACGCCGGTTAGGTCTGGGTTAGGTCTGGGAAATGCGCGCATCTGGCTTATACTTTCGCCTTTTTCGCAAACTTGTTGGCCAGATCCTGGGTTTTTTTCGTGTTTGAATCTCGTAGTAATGTGGTAACACACTGAAGCAGTCAATTAAACCTGGTTTCGATCAATATTTCAGAGGATAACACCGGTTAGGTCTGGGTTAGGTCCGGGATATGCCCGCATCTGGCTCATGATTTTGCCTTCTTCGCATACTTGTTGGCCAGATCCTGGGTTTTTTTCGTGTTTGAATCACGTAGTAATGTGGTAGCACACTGAAGCAGTCAATTAAACCTGGTTTCGATCAATATTTCAGAGGATAACACCGGTTAGGTCTGGGTTAGGTCTGGGATTTGCGCGCATATGGCTTATACTTTCGCCTTTTTCGCAAGCTTGTTGGCCAGATCCTGGGTTTTTTTTCGTGTTTGAATCACGTAGTAATGTGGTACCAAACTGAAGCAGTCAATTAAACCTGGTTTCGATCAATATTTTAGAGGATAACACCGGTTAGGTCTGGGTTAGGTCTGGGTTATGCCCGCATGTGGCTCATGATTTTGCCTTCTTCGCATACTTGTTGGCCAGATCCTGGCCTTTTTTCGTGTTTGAATCACGTAGTAATGTGGTAATACACTGAAGCAGTCAATAAAACCTGGTTTCGATCAATATTTTAGAGGATAACACCGGTTAGGTCTGAGTTAGGTCTGGGTTATGCCCGCATCTGGCACATGATTTTGCCTTCTTCGCATACTTGTTGGCCAGATCCTGGGGTTTTTTCGTGTTTGAATCACGTAGTAATGTGGTAACACACTGAAGCAGTCAATTAAACCTGGTTTCGATCAATATTTTAGAGGATAACACCGGTTAGGTCTGGGTTAGGTCTGGGTTATGCCCGCATCTGGCTCATGATTTTGCCTTCTTCGCATACTTGTTGGCCAGATCCTGGGGTTTTTTCGTGTTTGAATCACGTAGTAATGTGGTAACAAACTGAAGCAGTCAATAAAACCTGGTTTCGATCAATATTTTAGAGGATAACACCGGTTAGGTCTGGGTTAGGTCTGCGATTTGCGCGCATATGGCTTATACTTTCGCCTTTTTCGCAAACTTGTTGGCCAGATCCTGGGTTTTTTTCGTGTTTGAATCACGTAGTAATGTGGTAACACACTGAAGCAGTCAATTTAACCTGGTTTCGATCAATATTTCAGAGGATAACACCGGTTAGGTCTGGGTTAGGTCTGCGATATGCGCGCATCTGGCTTATACTTTCACCTTTTTCGCAAACTAGTTGGCCAGATCCTGGGTTTTTTCCGTGTTTGAATCACGTAGTAATGTGGTAACACACTGAAGCAGTCAATAAAACCTGGTTTCGTTCAATATTTTAGAGGATAACACCGGTTAGGTCTGGGTTAGGTCTGGGATTTGCGCGCATCTGGCTTATACTACCGCCTTTTTCGCAAACTTGTTGGCCAGATCCTGGGTTTTTATCGTGTTTCAATCACGTAGTAATGTGGTAACACACTGAGGCAGTCTATTAAAACTGGATTAGAACAGTATTTTAGAGGATAACACCGGTTAGGTCTGGGATAGGTCCGGGATATGCCCGCATCTGGCTCATGATTTTGCCTTCTTCGCATACTTGTTGGCCAGATCCTGGGTATTTTCCGTGTTTGAAACACGTAGTAATGTGGTAACACACTGAAGCAGTCAATAAAACCTGGTTTCGATCAATATTTTAGAGGATAGCACCGGTTAGGTCTGGGTTAGGTATGGGTTAGGTCTGGGTTAGGTCTGGGTTATGCCCGCATCTGGCTCATGATTTTGCCTACTTCGCATACTTGTTGGTCAGATCCTGGGTTTTTTCCGTGTTTGAATCACGTAGTAATGTGGTAACACACTGAAGCAGTCAATTAAACCTGGTTTCGATCAATATTTTAGAGGATAGCACCGGTTAGGTCTGGGTTAGGTCTGGGTTAGGTCTGGGTTATGCCCGCATCTGGCTCATGATTTTGCCTTCTTCGTATACTTGTTGGCCAGATCCTGGGTTTTTTCCGTGTTTGAATCACGTAGTAATGTGGTAATACACTGAAGCAGTCAATTAAACCTGGTTTCGATCAATATTTTAGAGGATAACACCGGTTAGGTCTGGGTTAGGTCTGGGTTAGGTCTGGGTTAGGTCTGGGTTATGCCCGCATCTGGCTCATGATTTTGCCTTCTTCGCATACTTGTTGGCCAGATCCTGGGTTTTTTCCGTGTTTGAATCACGTAGTAATGTGGTAACACACTGAAGCAGTCAATTAAACCTGGTTTCGATCAATATTTCAGAGGATAACACCGGTTAGGTCTGGGTTAGGTCCGGGATATGCCCGCATCTGGCTCATGATTTTGCCTTTTTCGCAAACTTGTTGGTCAGATCCTGGGTTTTTTCCGTGTTTGAATCACGTAGTAATGTGGTAACACACTGAAGCTGTCAATTAAACCTGGTTTCGATCAATATTTTAGAGGATAACACCGGTTAGGTCTGGGTTAGGTCTGGGATATGCGCGCATCTGGCTTATACTTTCGCCCTTTGCGCAAACTTGTTGGCCAGATCCTGGGTTTTTTCCGTGTTTGAATCACGTAGTAATGTGGTAACACACTGAGGCAGTCAATTAAACCTGGTTTCGATCAATATTTCAGAGGATAACACCGGTTAGGTCTGGGTTAGGTCTGGGTTATGCCCGCATCTGGCTCATGATTTTGCCTTCTTCGTATACTTGATGGCCAGATCCTGGGTTTTTTCCGTGTTTGAATCACGTAGTAATGTGGTAATACACTGAAGCAGTCAATTAAACCTGGTTTCGATCAATATTTTAGAGGATAACACCGGTTAGGTCTGGGTTAGGTCTGGGTTAGGTCTGGGTTAGGTCTGCGTTATGCCCGCATCTGGCTCATGATTTTGCCTTCTTCGCATACTTGTTGGCCAGATCCTGGGTTTTTTCCGTGTTCGAATCACGTAGTAATGTGGTAACACACTGAAGCAGTCAATTAAACCTGGTTTCGATCAATATTTCAGAGGATAACACCGGTTAGGTCTGGGTTAGGTCCGGGATATGCCCGCATCTGGCTCATGATTTTGCCTTCTTCGCATACTTGTTGGCCAGATCCTGGGTTTTTTCCGTGTTTGAATCACGTAGTAATGTTGTACCACACTGAGGCAGTTAATTAAACCTGGTTTCGATCAATATTTTAGAGGATAACACCGGTTAGGTCTGGGTTAGGTCTGGGTTATGCCCTCATCTGGCTCATGATTTTGCCTTCTTCGCATACTTGTTGGCCAGATCCTGGGGTTTTTTCGTGTTTGAATCACGTAGTAATGTGGTAATACACTGAAGCAGTCAATAAAACCTGGTTTCGATCAATATTTCAGAGGATAACACCGGTTAGGTCTGGGTTAGGTCCGGGATATGCCCGCATCTGGCTCATGATTTTGCCTTCTTCGCATACTTGTTGGCCAGATCCTGGGTTTTTTTCGTGTTTGAATCACGTAGTAATGTGGTAACACACTGAAGCAGTCAATTAAACCTGGTTTCGACGAATATTTTAGAGGATAACACCGGTTAGGTCTGGGTTAGGTCTGGGATATGCGCGCTTCTGGCTTATACTTTCGCCTTTTTCGCAAACTTGTTGGCCAGATCCTGGGTTTTTTCCGTGTTTGAATCACGTAGTAATGTGGTAACACACTGAAGCAGTCAATTAAACCTGGTTTCGATCAATATTTTAGAGGATAACACCGGTTAGGTCTGGGTTAGGTCTGGGTTATGCCCGCATCTGGCTCATGATTTTGCCTTCTTCGCATACTTGTTGGCCAGATCCTGGGTTTTTTTCGTGTTTGAATCACGTAGTAATGTGGTAATACACTGAAGCAGTCAATAAAACCTGGTTTCGATCAATATTTTACAGGATAACACCGGTTAGGTCTGGGTTAGGTCTGGGTTATGCCCGCATCTGGCTCATGATTTTGCCTTCTTCGCATACTTGTTGGCCAGATCCTGGGTTTTTTTCGTGTTTGAATCACGTAGTAATGTGGTAACACACTGATGCTGTCAATTAAACCTGGTTTCGATCAATATTTTAGAGGATAACACCGGTTAGGTCTGGGTTAGGTCTGGGATATGCGCGCATCTGGCTTATACTTTCACCTTTTTCGCAAACTTGTTGGCCAGATCCTGGGATTTTTCCGTGTTTGATCACGTAGTAATGTGGTAACACACTGAAGCAGTCAATAAAACCTGGTTTCGATCAATATTTTAGAGGATAACACCGGTTAGGTCTGGGTTAGGTCTGGGATTTGCGCGCATCTGGCTTATACTTTCGCCATTTTCGCAAACTTGTTGGCCAGATCCTGGGTATTTTCCGTGTTTGTATCACGTAGTAATGTGGTAACACACTGAGGCAGTCAATTAAACCTGGTTTCGATCAATATTTCAGAGGATAACACCGGTTAGGTCTGGGTTAGGTCTGGGTTATGCCCGCATCTGGCTCATGATTTTGCCTTCTTCGCATACGTGTTGGCCACGTGTTGACGATAAAACTGTAAGATATAGGATGAATTAAGTTCCATGTCCCTAAAATTTTCCAAATCATAGATTTAAAAATGATTTAGATATTTAGATGATTTTAGTGTGGGTATTTATACAAGTATGTAAATCTCTATTTATGCATAACATGTTACCCCTAAATGGGCAAGTTAATGAATTATATACATGTTAATTGTATAATAATAACCCTTTGTTCCTCATAAAAATTCATAACTGAATTGCTATCATTCTAAAAAAATCCATCCCAAAATATATTGTCAAAACTAGTAATAAATTATTTGAACAAGGTGATAACAGATTTGAAATATTTAATAAAATTTAAATACCAGTAGTATTAATAAAAGATAATATTAATACTATTTTGACACTGTTATTTGATTTTAATATTAATTATAGATACTTTGATTATTGATTTATTAAAACATAAAGTTAATGAAGTCCCTGTAGATTATAAATATTTTAAAGAGCATGAATTAGCATAGAATTTCATAAAAAATTTGATGAGTGATAGAAGTAACTTGAATAATCTGAATTTTGTAGCTTTTACTATATCTTTGGATATGGAATCACAGATTCATTTTATTAATAAAAATAGAGATAGTACTGATGATTTACTCAGACTCGTTAAAGTAAGTGGGCCAAGTGGGAAGAATATTAAGATAGGTAGATAGATATTGGTAAAAGTATTCCTCTTGTCCTTATATAGGAAATCTTTAATATTACAAATAAACTCTTTCTGTAAAATCTTGAACTTATCATTACAATTTATAGAATTAAAGTCAACGCATCTAATAATGAAAGTAGAAACTGACTTTAAAATCTTGTCTATTGGATAACATAGAGTTAGATTCTTTTATCGATGAATTATGAACAAACTGAACTGAAGTATTTTATAGACTTGTCAAGAACGTTTTTTGGTATATTCCTAGCAAACGACGCGTTCAACGATCGGGATGAGTTATACGTAATTCGATTCGTCTAATTCAGTATATTATTTCATTAGTATATGCATTTCATTATCTGCGGAAATTCGGTATTTTTACAAAGTAACTAAGTATTTTAAATATATTCTGACAGGTTCACAGGTGGAAACAAGTGACTGTCGTTACCTGTGTTCAAAATGCCAGCTAGTCAAATGCTAATTTGTTAACAATAACATTTATTGAATGAAATTTCTGCTATTTCTGCAAATATCTCATTGAATAAATCACCATCTTTCTATTATATATACATTTACTAAATACATAATGGCTCAGGTATCCAATGAAGTTACTCTTATTGAAAATATAAAATATTGATAGTATTATATGTTAGAAAAAAGTGGTTTCTTCAATTTAATTCATGTAAGCATCAGTAATGAGATCTTGAAAATTGACGCTGTGATTAATTTTCAAATGGCCTCTGTGCCATTATTTCTACAACAAAATGTTGATTCATCAGTCTCTATCTACTCTACCCTTCCACAATTGCTGCGCAGTATTTTTATTTAATGTTAGTTATATAATATCACGACATTGCTCATAATTATATGTTAGCATATATGGTAATTTTAAAACAATATCTGTAACTGAGTTTGTTTTTAGAAAACCACGTTCTTTGCTTTTCAAATATCTTTATATAATGCAATGGCTTTTAAAAAATAAGGGTATAAACATCTCACCGTAAACCGTAAATAGTTTACATTTTAAAGATCCAGAAACAGGCGCTCATACGAATAAAACAGAAACTACGTGGAAGCATAGTAAACACTTTTTGCCTGAATATTGTCGGTTAGTATTTGCAGTTCCACACGTTTTTTAATATGTTTTTCTAACATATAATACAAAATAATAAATATTATATTTTCTATTTTCAGCAAAAAAGATAATTTCATTGGGTACTTAAGCCATTACGTGTTTTATAAACCTTCCAAGCAAGGAAAGGATGATTTATTTAATCAGTTCTTAAAAGAAATTTCAGAAATTTCATTTGATGATGATCGATTCTGTAAAAAATCAAAATATACCAGACTTAGATGATAATGAAATTTAATAATAAAAACAAGTTAAACCAACGTACTGCGTACAATAGTAATTTACTATATATTGTAAACACTGTCAGCGACGGGGAGACATTTTTTACTGTTGCTGCATGTACTGTCTACATACCTGGTTTTAATACTGTCCACCTGACCGACTCGTGGAAGTTCTATGCCTAAAAAAATGATTTTTATGCATCATACAAATTCTTCTACAAATTCCCATTTGACAATGTAGAATAGATCCAATTAGATAAATTATTTATAATTTTTAAAATGAACATAGCAACGATGGTCACTAGTTTCTATCTGTGAACCTGTCAAAAAATCTACTTGACCTTACTTTTTTACTGTAACTTTTTATAATAACTGTTAAAATACTGTTTATATTATTTATTATAATGAATCTTGTTACAAAACAAACACACTTATTTTCCATTGTGAAAAGAAAACTTAAAAACTAAAAGAACATTCCTCTACATGTGCTTCTTTCACACACACACACACACACACACACACACACACACACACACACACACACACCACACTACCCCTCTTATCTGAAACGGTAAACTCCTAAACACTAAAGAAACTAACGAATTTTAAGTCATATTTCTAACACGCCTTCTTGACTTAAAATTTATCAAAACAACAACAAAAATTTTGCCTTTCCTAACGATTTAGTCAGTACATCTGCAATTTGATCGTCCGTAGTCACACTTATTAGTCCCTTTTTTCATAATCATAAACAAAATGATAACTTATATCTATATGCTTGGAATTTTTTGAAAATTTTCCATTTTTTGATAAGGCTATCGCTCCAATATTGTCTTCATATATTTTTACTGGATTGTCATTCTTCACGTCAAAAACAGATAAAATGCCCTTAATTGGAATGATTTCTTCTACACAATCAGCAAGAGCGTAGTATTCAGCATGCGTTGAGGCTCTGGAGACAATTTTTTGTTTTTGCGATTTCCATAGTACTACATTTCCAAAAACTCGTATGATTATCCCTGTAGTCGATTTTCTGTCCGTAGTGTCTGCAGCCCAATCAGCGTCAACAAATGCATCCATTATTTCCTGAGTAGTTGAGTTATAAACAAGATTTATGGAACGAGTGTGATACAAGTATTTTAGAACACGTGTGCTGTCATAGCTATTTTGGAATCGACTTAGGTAATTGACCGCAAATGAAATGTCTGGGCGAGTACCATTTGCAATATACAATAATGCTCCAATTAAATTCCTATATTTCAGTTCTTCATCCACTATATCAGCAGGTTCAATTTTTCGATTCATTTCCATAGGTGTATCGAACCTTTTACTATTTATTATTCCGTACTTATGACTAAGATTTTCAATATATTTTTCTTGATTCAAGTATATTTCCTCTTTACTTTGGTTACGTTGTACTTCAATTCCCAAGTATTGCTTTATTTGTCCCAAGTCTTTCATGCGAAATCGTTTATTAAGCATGATCTTAACTTCATCTATAGCCATTTCATTTATACCACTGATTAATATATCATCCACATATAAAATAATATATATTTTTGTGTCGTTTATCTCTCCAGTATACAGACAGTAATCATAATCAGATCTTTCAAAATGCAAGCTTATCATGTAATTATGAAAACAATCATACCAGTCACGTGGACTTTCTCTCAATCCATAAAGCGCCTTCTTAAGTAAACAAACCTTATCTGACTGTATATTACTACCATCAGGAGGGTAGATGTAAACTTCAGACTTGATATTTCCGTTTAAAAAAGCTGTTTGAACATCCATTTGTTCTATTTTTAAATTTTTAACACATGCAATTGACAGCAACACCTTTAGCGTGCTCATTCTTGCAACCGGTGAATAAACTTCTTCATCGCTTTGGTACAACTGTTGGAAATGCGACTTTGGCGACAATGCGCGCTTTGCATACTCCATCTGTCTTAATTCTATATATCCACTTTACTTCAATTATTTTCTTATTTATTGGAACGTTGACCAAATCCCATGTGTCGTTTTCTTTTAAACCATCAAGTTCTTGTTTCATAGCCGCTTTCCATTTTCTTGACTCTTCGCAGTTCAATGGTTCTTGGTAGTTTTCAGGTATCAAAGCATTGCAATAGTTTATATATACGACATGATCATCAAATTTCACAACATTTCACACATTATGTTACGCTTGGGGCGTGTATCTTATTTAACTTCCTCAGTTTTGCTGCATTGATAATCGTCAGTTTTATTTTCTTTTATTTTCAAAACTCTTTCTTCTTCTTCTTCTTCTTCTTTTGGCGTTTCCCCTTCGTATTTTTCTTCGTTATCAGTATTTCTATAAATGGTATATCTTGCACGTGACGACTTACAACTATTTTGTCATTAACCAATATCTGTATACCCTATTAATATTAATTCCTTTTTCGGCCTTTGGATTTAGCTTTGAATATCTGCATGCCTCGGGAATTCGTACAAAAGCAGTGCTTCCATATAAGTGTAAGTTTGAAACATCAGCCCTTTTATTAAAAAATATTTCATATGGTGTTTTTCTTATTCTTGTGTTTGCTAATAGGCGATTTCCAATGTAGGCAGCCGTGTAAATACATTCTGGCCAATAAAACTTGTCGACATTTGCCTCTGACAGCAAGCAGCGTGCACGATCCATTATCGTTCTGTTGTGCCTTTCGGCGACTCCGTTCAATTCGTGTGTGTATGCTGGTCCTGGTTTCAAATAAATACCTTCTCGTTTCGCTAATTCATCAAAGTTTTTGTTAAGATATGATTCTCTTCCATTGTCACATCGAATTTCTTTAATACTTTTTCCAGTTTGATTTTTTACTAATTTCCTAATATACCTAATGAAGCAATAAAAAACATCACTTTTTTGTTTTATGCAATACACAACAGCAATTTTACTGAAATCATCTATAAAAGACACAAAGTATTTCTCACCATTATGACCTGTCTGAGTTATTGGACCATGGACATCTGTATGGACTATTTGTAACAAATCATTTGCTCTTGTACGTTTGTTTTTAAATTTCAAATTTTTCATTTTATTCTCCGGACAAACTTCGCATTTTATAAATTCGTTTTCGAGTTTCACCGGTGTTCCATTTAGCAGCTGAGCTTCACACAAATATTTTAAATCTCTAAAATTTGTGTGACAAAGTATATATCTATGCCATTTTTCTATATTTGAAATTCCCATTGAACTAGTGTACGTACTTGTTTTCTTATTCTCAAGTCTGGCAACTTCTCCATTTAATTCAAAGAGTTTATTTCTTTTAACAGCAATAGCAATGAGTTTTTCTTTCGAATTACAAATTTTATTGTAATTCATTGTCTTTCTCAAACATTATTTTTAATTGTTTTGATTTACAAATACAAGAGACACTTAGTAAGTTTTGTTTCATTTCTGGTACATAGTATATACATTTTTAATCTTTATTTCCTCCGACTTATCATTAATGTTAATCATTACATTACCAATCTTTCCAGATATTAGTTTAAAACCATCACCAACTTTAATATCAACCGGGTTTTGTAGATTTTTGGATTCATAAAAGTACTCATCTGTGTTTATTATGTGATCTGAGCAACCACTATCTAGTAGCCATTTAATATTTCTACTTCTTCTATTTTGCTACTTTTCATTACTTCAACCTTGAATGAATTGTAATTTCTACTGTCATCTAGACTCGAATTTCCAGCCACTTTTCTATCGTGTCTATTTTGTATATGTTTGAAAAGGTTGCATTTTGTAATAATTATTAAAGTTTTCTGGGCAGTAACGTTGGATGTGCCCTGACTTATTACACTGACTTAACATACCGCTTCAGTAGTCGTTGCACTGCTATGCTGATTATCCTTTGAATTGAGATACTTGTTCTGATTGCGTTGTACGTGTCGAAACCTATGACCTCTAGGATTTTTAGTTAAATTTGAACTAAACGTGCGAGTGTAATTTCTGCTGTACTCAAAGTAGTAACTTTTACCGTTTCTCTTTTGATACTCTAACAGTAATTTAGATTTTACATACTCCACTGTTTTCTCCTTCGTTGGCAGTGCATCAATAATATCAACAATACGTGAGAAGTTAACGTTAATAACAGATAATTCAATTTATCCTCTTCATTCACAGTCTCACCAGTATTTTTGAGCCTATTTATATGCGTTTCAAATTCGTTAAAGAAGTCACTTGGATTTTCACCTTCTTTCATTTTTAATTCTAACAATCTTCTTTTACACAATAGCTTTACTGCACTGTTTTTAACTAGATAAATTTCGTCAAGCTTTGCAATCATATTTTTCGCAGTCGTTTCTGATATTATTAATTCTAACTGAGTGTTTGAAATACTGTTTACGATGTAACTTTTTGCTTTAATTTCCTTTTTTATTCCAATCTTCGACTCTTATTTCAGCCGGTCTTTCATCATGTAGAATAACCTCGTTACAGTCTTTCATTTCTAAAAATAAATTTAGCCTGAATTTCCAGTTCCATAAAATATTTGTAACATGAAATCGTCCTTTTTTTCACTTGCCATGCTTCAAACTTAGGTTATCTTCCTTTCACAACTAAATTTCTTTTCTTTACTGTTAACGAACAAACCACGGACCTCTGCTACCATGTTAAAATACTGTTTATATTATTTATTATAATGAATCTTGTTACAAAACAAACACACTTATTTTCCATTGTGAAAAGAAAACTTAAAAACTAAAAGAACATTTCTCGACGTGTGCTTCTTTCACACACACACACGCGCGCGCGCACACACTCCTAAACACTAAAGAAACTAACGAATTTTAAGTCATATTTCTAACAATAACAGTAACAGTTTATAAAAAAATAACGAATTTCCACAGATGCATAGAAATGCATATCAATAATGTACTGAATTAGGCGAATCGAATAATGTATAACTCACCCCGATCCGTGAACGGGCCTAGCGTTTGCTAGGAATATAATTAATGTTCCATAACTTTTCAACAAAGTCTAAAATTTTTCCCAAGGGTTTTTGAATACCTATACACTGTATAGATATCCTGTTTCCTTCAACCGAACGACATGTGTCCCTAAAAAATATATTTATAAAGTAAGTCGGTCAAGTAGGAAGAATATTCAGATATTTAAGAATATGAATATATTGGTAAAAATATCCATTCCTCTTACCTTTATGTCCTGTGTATTGGATAATATAGATTTACATACTTTTACCGCTGAATTCGAAATTCTGAACTAAACATAGGTACAGGACTCGTAAAAACCGTTTTTTATTCTTTTTATAGTTTTATCTGTTTTCCAAAAAACAACCAATTAAATTAAGTTGCAAGAATGCAAAAGCGATAAAACTTACAGAGGCTTTAATAGAAAATTATAAAACAAAATGTTTACTTAAGACTTTACCTTTTGTAAAAACCGGCGATATTGACTGTGTGTGTGTGTAAATCGTCGTACGTTCGTGCCCGGTGCAGTAAAACACGTGCATCGATCTAGGTTACGTACGTTCCTCACGTGCCACTTTCTCAATCTATACTTTTACATAAAAATTACTTAGAAAATCACTCCTACTCCTCATTTGGACAGAATTTTTACTTTCATGATTTTAGCGAAAAGTCGTTTTCCTGCTCGGGGAACACATATGTACAGGGTGTTCGGCCACCCCTGGGAAAAATTTTAATGGGGGATTCTAGATGCCAAAATACGAAAATACAGACGAAAATCAAGAATACCAATTTGTTGATAGAGGCTACGTTGAAAAGTTATTAACAATTAAACTCAAAAATTTCAAATCGTTCTGGAAAAATTGTTATCGGTTGCGGGGGTCAATTGCAATCATTTTTGGTGAATACACATACCTCCGAAATCTTACCCACTTTCGAGATAAAAATTCGAGAATGTGTGAAATTTTTTCGATGGAAAAGAAAAATTTCAAATCGTTTTGGAAAAATTGTTATCGGTTGCGGGGGTTACTTACAACCATTTTGGGTGAATCGTCATACCCCCCTAATCATACGCATTTTCGAGAAAGAAATTCAGTAGGGGCGGAACTTTAAACGTTAATAACTTTTTAATAAAGCCTCCATTAACAAATTGGTATTCTTGATTTTCGTCTTACTTTGGTCTCTAGAATCCCCTGGGAGAAATTGTAATGGGAGATTCTAGAGGTTAAAGTAGGATGAAAATCAAGAATACCAATTTGTTGATGGAGTAATACGATACTAAACAAGTTATTGACGTTTAAAGTTCCGCTCTTACTTTCGAATTTTTTTCTCGAAAATGCGCAGGATTTCGTATGTGGTATGTCTATTCACCGAAAATAATTGTAATTGACCCCCGAAACCGAAAGTAATTTTTTCAGAACGATTTGAAATTTTCTTTTTCTTTCGTCGAAAAATTTAGGCACTGTCTGTCGATTTTTCTTAAAAATTCCTTTCTGATTTTTATTCAGTTTGTAAAATAGTTGTTTAATAATACTCTTTGTGTAGGTACCCATGAGCTCTACTCGCGAAAAAAAACGTTTCATTGGAATATATTCACTATTCACTATATCAGTAGGAGTTGCGGGGGCTGTTTGAAAATTTGACCAGTTATATGGGATTTTTCTCACTTTACGGGGTCAAGGAACAACTTTTCCAACATCTCTACATATTCTCCATTAAAATATGCGTTGTGTTGCTGTTTGAAACATTAAAATCGTTCAATCCGGCTGTCGACCAAAAAAAAAAAATGCTTGTAACTGACCCCTGCAACGAAAACTAATTCTTCCAAGACGATTCGAAATTCTTTTTTACTTGAATTTTTTTTGTCGAAACTGAGTAGGATTTCGGGGGTACGATTCTAACTGACCTCCGCGACCAAAAATAATTTTTTCAGAACGATTTGAAATTTTTTTATTTAATGTTATTAATAACTACTTTTTAACGAAACCTCAGTCGAAAAATTGATATTCTTAATTTTCGTCTTATTTTGGCTTCTAGAATCTCCCATTAAAATTTTTCCCAGGGGTGGCCAAACACCCTGTATATATTAAATCAATATTAATGAAATTACACCTTGACCGAATTCATTTCAATCCCCCCACACTAATACATATATTGTGTGTAGCCCATAAATGGTTGAGAATGGAGTCACCTTTCCTATACTGGTATTATTAGATGGTCGCAGGTCCTGCATAAATTTCAATTTACATAATTTTTGTTTTGAGTAAACTCATTTTACCTTTTTGTATATTACCTAATGCAACTCATATTTTCCAGCCATGCGATGTAGGAATATTTAGACGATTAAAAGTTGCATGGCGAAAGGTAGTACAGGAACATAGACAAAGTACGTAGGTAGACTAAACCCATTACGAAGGTGAATTTCGCACCAATATATATATCATACCATATATAAATTCCATGAAGAAGGAAATGCTTTTAAAGCTTGTGGTGGCCTATGACCGTTTAACTCAAATACAATTTACTAGACAAAACGTATTTCAGAAAGAAGAAAATAAATTAGAATTCATGTCGCCAGATGAAACTGACATCAATGACAGCAATATAGGTAGTTTTACATAGCATTCAAGAGCATATTCCAGATGATCTGAGAGGGGAACAATTTTCTTTTCTATATAGAAAATATTAAAATACAATCGGGACACAACTAAGACACAACACAAGACACAACTCGCAGAGAGAAAGCACTGCTGATGTTCAACGCAGTGCAGTTCATAGTAACAGTAAAACCAATACCAGTGTAGAAGACTAATTTAACAACGTTTCGCTAGAAGAAACTAATATATGATATACTGATCATTAATTAACTTTAATATTTCATGACAATGATGCTTTTACTTTTTTCTAATGGGAATTGTTTTGTTTCCGATGGTACTGAAATCAAACTACATTAATTCTACAACGTTACTTTACTTATTTTCTCGTAAAGACAAAGATTCTTCAGAATCTATTCTGGATAAACATTATCAACATTATCAAAAAATTGAAAAAACAACAAAGAAAAGAAAAGAAAAGAAAAGAAATATAGAAAGGTGTGTGCAATCAAAGTTACATCAAAGACATGGAAATAGACTCAGCTTGAAAAAATAGAAGCAATTGATAACCAGGAAAAAGAAAAACAAAGAATGAAAGAAGAACGATTAGAAAAGAAAAAAACAAGCCGAGAAATTAAAAGAAGAAAAGCTATTGAAAAAAGAAAGAAAAACAGAAAAATGAAAAGGAAAAGGAGAAAGAAAAGCAAGACGAAGAGAAGGAGAAATGTAAAACTCAAACTAAAAATAAAAATAAAGTTAAGAACGTGAAAAGAAAATAATAAATAATATTATTGTGTTGTTTTTACAGGGTGAATGTAGTAACTGAACCAGGTGGTTATGACTATGCAACATTTTTATTAGCATCTTTTTCAAACTCCACTTGGAACAACACTGTACGTATGTATGTATGGGATTATCAGGAACCGTGTTTGTTCGTTAATCGGCACACTCGTATTTATTTCGTTAAACACAGTCACACCTACTACGTACTTTTCTTCAATCTTTCTCTCTTCCGTGCTGTCTTTTCTCGCTTTCTGGGTTATTCACCCATCAGCTGTTCGGCCGTACGCTCGCCGCGTGTTGACGGCTTTTTCGGCGGTAACCGTCTTCGCTCGTGCAAGCTCGTGGACAGCGAACGATTCGCTGTTCGACCAAAAATTCGTGCGCGATTTAATAATTTTCAACTGCACGGTTCCCTACATACAGGGTGTTCGGCCATCCATGGGAAAAATTTTAATGGGGGATTCTAGAGGTCAAAATAAGACGAAAATCAAGAATACCAATTTGTTGATGGAGGCACTGTTAAAAAGTTATTAATGTTTAAAGTTCCGCTCGTACTGAATTTTTTTCTCGAAAATGCGCAAGATTACGGGGGTATGTCTATACATAAAAAATGATTGTCACCGACCCTCGCAACTGAAAATAATTTTTCACAGAACGATTTGAAATCTTTCTTTTTCATCGAAAAATATAGGCACCCGATTAGATTTTCGGTAAGGAATTTTTTTCTCGAAAGTGCGTAGGATTTCGGGGGTATGTGTAATGACCAAAAATGATTGTAATTGACCCCTGTAACCGAAAATAATTTTTTTAGAACGATTTGAAAA
Organism: Colletes latitarsis; assembly: GCF_051014445.1. NCBI lineage: Eukaryota > Metazoa > Arthropoda > Insecta > Hymenoptera > Colletidae > Colletes > Colletes latitarsis. Next base: position 35,155,978 of record NW_027488367.1, read on the forward strand.
ATTTGTTTTTCGCCGAAAAATATCAACACATACTCGAATTTTTTTCTCGAAACTGAGTAAGATTTCGAATATATGTCTATTCACTAAAAATGCTTGTAATTGACCTCCGCCGCCGAAAATAATTTTTCTGGAACGATTTGAAATTTTTGAATCAAATTGTTAATAACTTTTTAACGAAGCCTCCATCAACAAATTGGTATTCTTGATTTTCGTCTTAGTTTGGCCTCTAGAATATCCTATTAAAATGTTTCTCAGGGCTGGCCGAACACCCTCTATACTACTATGTTTACTAGATCCTGGGTTTTTTTCGGGTTTGAATCACGTAGTAATGTGGTACCACACAGAAACAGTCCATTAAACCCGGATTCGGACAGTATTTTGGAGGATAACACTGGTTAGGCTTGGGTTTCGTCTGGGTTATGTCCGCACCTGGCTCATGATTTTGCCATCTTCGCATACTTGTTGGCCAGATCCTGGGGTTTTTTCGTGTTTGATCACGTAGTAATGTGGTAACACACTGAAGCAGTCAATAAAACCTGGTTTCGATCAATATTTTAGAGGATAACACCGGTTAGGTCTGGGTTAGGTCTGGGATTTGCGCGCATCTGGCTTATACTTTCGCCTTTTTCGCAAACTTGTTGGCCAGATCCTGGGTATTTTCCGTGTTTGAATCACGTAGTAATGTGGTAACACACCGAAGCAGTCAATTAAACCTGGTTTCGATCAATATTTCAGAGGATAACACCGGTTAGGTCTGGGTTTCGTCTGGGTTATGTCCGCACCTGGCTCATGATTTTGCCATCTTCGCATACTTGTTGGCCAGATCCTGGGGTTTTTTCGTGTTTGATCACGTAGTAATGTGGTAACACACTGAAGCAGTCAATAAAACCTGGTTTCGATCAATATTTTAGAGGATAACACCGGTTAGGTCTGGGTTAGGTCTGGGATTTGCGCGCATCTGGCTTATACTTTCGCCTTTTTCGCAAACTTGTTGGCCAGATCCTGGGTATTTTCCGTGTTTGAATCACGTAGTAATGTGGTAACACACCGAAGCAGTCAATTAAACCTGGTTTCGATCAATATTTCAGAGGATAACACCGGTTAGGTCTGGGTTAGGTCTGGGTTATGCCCGCATCTGGCTCATGATTTTGCCTTCTTCGCATACTTGTTGGCCAGATCCTGGGTTTTTTTCGTGTTTGAATCACGTAGTAATGTGGTAACACACTGAAGCAGTCAATTAAACCTGGTTTCGACGAATATTTTAGAGGATAACACCGGTTAGGTCTGGGTTAGGTCTGGGATATGCGCGCTTCTGGCTTATACTTTCGCCTTTTTCGCAAACTTGTTGGCCAGATCCTGGGTTTTTTCCGTGTTTGAATCACGTAGTAATGTGGTAACACACTGAAGCAGTCAATTAAACCTGGTTTCGATCAATATTTTAGAGGATAACACCGGTTAGGTCTGGGTTAGGTCTGGGTTATGCCCGCATCTGGCTCATGATTTTGCCTTCTTCGCATACTTGTTGGCCAGATCCTGGGTTTTTTTCGTGTTTGAATCACGTAGTAATGTGGTAACACACTGAAGCAGTCAATTAAACCTGGTTTCGACGAATATTTTAGAGGATAACACCGGTTAGGTCTGGGTTAGGTCTGGGATATGCGCGCTTCTGGCTTATACTTTCGCCTTTTTCGCAAACTTGTTGGCCAGATCCTGGGTTTTTTCCGTGTTTGAATCACGTAGTAATGTGGTAACACACTGAAGCAGTCAATTAAACCTGGTTTCGATCAATATTTTAGAGGATAACACCGGTTAGGTCTGGGTTAGGTCTGGGATATGCGCGCATCTGGCTTATACTTTCACCTTTTTCGCAAACTTGTTGGCCAGATCCTGGGATTTTTCCGTGTTTGATCACGTAGTAATGTGGTAACACACTGAAGCAGTCAATAAAACCTGGTTTCGATCAATATTTTAGAGGATAACACCGGTTAGGTCTGGGTTAGGTCTGGGATTTGCGCGCATCTGGCTTATACTTTCGCCATTTTCGCAAACTTGTTGGCCAGATCCTGGGTATTTTCCGTGTTTGTATCACGTAGTAATGTGGTAACACACTGAGGCAGTCAATTAAACCTGGTTTCGATCAATATTTCAGAGGATAACACCGGTTAGGTCTGGGTTAGGTCTGGGTTATGCCCGCATCTGGCTCATGATTTTGCCTTCTTCGCATACGTGTTGGCCACGTGTTGACGATAAAACTGTAAGATATAGGATGAATTAAGTTCCATGTCCCTAAAATTTTCCAAATCATAGATTTAAAAATGATTTAGATATTTAGATGATTTTAGTGTGGGTATTTATACAAGTATGTAAATCTCTATTTATGCATAACATGTTACCCCTAAATGGGCAAGTTAATGAATTATATACATGTTAATTGTATAATAATAACCCTTTGTTCCTCATAAAAATTCATAACTGAATTGCTATCATTCTAAAAAAATCCATCCCAAAATATATTGTCAAAACTAGTAATAAATTATTTGAACAAGGTGATAACAGATTTGAAATATTTAATAAAATTTAAATACCAGTAGTATTAATAAAAGATAATATTAATACTATTTTGACACTGTTATTTGATTTTAATATTAATTATAGATACTTTGATTATTGATTTATTAAAACATAAAGTTAATGAAGTCCCAGTAGATTATAAATATTTTAAAGAGCATGAATTAGCATAGAATTTCATAAAAAATTTGATGAGTGATAGAAGTAACTTGAATAATCTGAATTTTGTAGCTTTTACTATATCTTTGGATATGGAATCACAGATTCATTTTATTAATAAAAATAGAGATAGTACTGATGATTTACTCAGACTCGTTAAAGTAAGTGGGCCAAGTGGGAAGAATATTAAGATAGGTAGATAGATATTGGTAAAAGTATTCCTCTTGTCCTTATATAGGAAATCTTTAATATTACAAATAAACTCTTTCTGTAAAATCTTGAACTTATCATTACAATTTATAGAATTAAAGTCAACGCATCTAATAATGAAAGTAGAAACTGACTTTAAAATCTTGTCTATTGGATAACATAGAGTTAGATTCTTTTATCGATGAATTATGAACAAACTGAACTGAAGTATTTTATAGACTTGTCAAGAACGTTTTTTGGTATATTCCTAGCAAACGACGCGTTCAACGATCGGGATGAGTTATACGTAATTCGATTCGTCTAATTCAGTATATTATTTCATTAGTATATGCATTTCATTATCTGCGGAAATTCGGTATTTTTACAAAGTAACTAAGTATTTTAAATATATTCTGACAGGTTCACAGGTGGAAACAAGTGACTGTCGTTACCTGTGTTCAAAATGCCAGCTAGTCAAATGCTAATTTGTTAACAATAACATTTATTGAATGAAATTTCTGCTATTTCTGCAAATATCTCATTGAATAAATCACCATCTTTCTATTATATATACATTTACTAAATACATAATGGCTCAGGTATCCAATGAAGTTACTCTTATTGAAAATATAAAATATTGATAGTATTATATGTTAGAAAAAAGTGGTTTCTTCAATTTAATTCATGTAAGCATCAGTAATGAGATCTTGAAAATTGACGCTGTGATTAATTTTCAAATGGCCTCTGTGCCATTATTTCTACAACAAAATGTTGATTCATCAGTCTCTATCTACTCTACCCTTCCACAATTGCTGCGCAGTATTTTTATTTAATGTTAGTTATATAATATCACGACATTGCTCATAATTATATGTTAGCATATATGGTAATTTTAAAACAATATCTGTAACTGAGTTTGTTTTTAGAAAACCACGTTCTTTGCTTTTCAAATATCTTTATATAATGCAATGGCTTTTAAAAAATAAGGGTATAAACATCTCACCGTAAACCGTAAATAGTTTACATTTTAAAGATCCAGAAACAGGCGCTCATACGAATAAAACAGAAACTACGTGGAAGCATAGTAAACACTTTTTGCCTGAATATTGTCGGTTAGTATTTGCAGTTCCACACGTTTTTTAATATGTTTTTCTAACATATAATACAAAATAATAAATATTATATTTTCTATTTTCAGCAAAAAAGATAATTTCATTGGGTACTTAAGCCATTACGTGTTTTATAAACCTTCCAAGCAAGGAAAGGATGATTTATTTAATCAGTTCTTAAAAGAAATTTCAGAAATTTCATTTGATGATGATCGATTCTGTAAAAAATCAAAATATACCAGACTTAGATGATAATGAAATTTAATAATAAAAACAAGTTAAACCAACGTACTGCGTACAATAGTAATTTACTATATATTGTAAACACTGTCAGCGACGGGGAGACATTTTTTACTGTTGCTGCATGTACTGTCTACATACCTGGTTTTAATACTGTCCACCTGACCGACTCGTGGAAGTTCTATGCCTAAAAAAATGATTTTTATGCATCATACAAATTCTTCTACAAATTCCCATTTGACAATGTAGAATAGATCCAATTAGATAAATTATTTATAATTTTTAAAATGAACATAGCAACGATGGTCACTAGTTTCTATCTGTGAACCTGTCAAAAAATCTACTTGACCTTACTTTTTTACTGTAACTTTTTATAATAACTGTTAAAATACTGTTTATATTATTTATTATAATGAATCTTGTTACAAAACAAACACACTTATTTTCCATTGTGAAAAGAAAACTTAAAAACTAAAAGAACATTCCTCTACATGTGCTTCTTTCACACACACACACACACACACACACACACACACACACACACACACACACACCACACTACCCCTCTTATCTGAAACGGTAAACTCCTAAACACTAAAGAAACTAACGAATTTTAAGTCATATTTCTAACACGCCTTCTTGACTTAAAATTTATCAAAACAACAACAAAAATTTTGCCTTTCCTAACGATTTAGTCAGTACATCTGCAATTTGATCGTCCGTAGTCACACTTATTAGTCCCTTTTTTCATAATCATAAACAAAATGATAACTTATATCTATATGCTTGGAATTTTTTGAAAATTTTCCATTTTTTGATAAGGCTATCGCTCCAATATTGTCTTCATATATTTTTACTGGATTGTCATTCTTCACGTCAAAAACAGATAAAATGCCCTTAATTGGAATGATTTCTTCTACACAATCAGCAAGAGCGTAGTATTCAGCATGCGTTGAGGCTCTGGAGACAATTTTTTGTTTTTGCGATTTCCATAGTACTACATTTCCAAAAACTCGTATGATTATCCCTGTAGTCGATTTTCTGTCCGTAGTGTCTGCAGCCCAATCAGCGTCAACAAATGCATCCATTATTTCCTGAGTAGTTGAGTTATAAACAAGATTTATGGAACGAGTGTGATACAAGTATTTTAGAACACGTGTGCTGTCATAGCTATTTTGGAATCGACTTAGGTAATTGACCGCAAATGAAATGTCTGGGCGAGTACCATTTGCAATATACAATAATGCTCCAATTAAATTCCTATATTTCAGTTCTTCATCCACTATATCAGCAGGTTCAATTTTTCGATTCATTTCCATAGGTGTATCGAACCTTTTACTATTTATTATTCCGTACTTATGACTAAGATTTTCAATATATTTTTCTTGATTCAAGTATATTTCCTCTTTACTTTGGTTACGTTGTACTTCAATTCCCAAGTATTGCTTTATTTGTCCCAAGTCTTTCATGCGAAATCGTTTATTAAGCATGATCTTAACTTCATCTATAGCCATTTCATTTATACCACTGATTAATATATCATCCACATATAAAATAATATATATTTTTGTGTCGTTTATCTCTCCAGTATACAGACAGTAATCATAATCAGATCTTTCAAAATGCAAGCTTATCATGTAATTATGAAAACAATCATACCAGTCACGTGGACTTTCTCTCAATCCATAAAGCGCCTTCTTAAGTAAACAAACCTTATCTGACTGTATATTACTACCATCAGGAGGGTAGATGTAAACTTCAGACTTGATATTTCCGTTTAAAAAAGCTGTTTGAACATCCATTTGTTCTATTTTTAAATTTTTAACACATGCAATTGACAGCAACACCTTTAGCGTGCTCATTCTTGCAACCGGTGAATAAACTTCTTCATCGCTTTGGTACAACTGTTGGAAATGCGACTTTGGCGACAATGCGCGCTTTGCATACTCCATCTGTCTTAATTCTATATATCCACTTTACTTCAATTATTTTCTTATTTATTGGAACGTTGACCAAATCCCATGTGTCGTTTTCTTTTAAACCATCAAGTTCTTGTTTCATAGCCGCTTTCCATTTTCTTGACTCTTCGCAGTTCAATGGTTCTTGGTAGTTTTCAGGTATCAAAGCATTGCAATAGTTTATATATACGACATGATCATCAAATTTCACAACATTTCACACATTATGTTACGCTTGGGGCGTGTATCTTATTTAACTTCCTCAGTTTTGCTGCATTGATAATCGTCAGTTTTATTTTCTTTTATTTTCAAAACTCTTTCTTCTTCTTCTTCTTCTTCTTTTGGCGTTTCCCCTTCGTATTTTTCTTCGTTATCAGTATTTCTATAAATGGTATATCTTGCACGTGACGACTTACAACTATTTTGTCATTAACCAATATCTGTATACCCTATTAATATTAATTCCTTTTTCGGCCTTTGGATTTAGCTTTGAATATCTGCATGCCTCGGGAATTCGTACAAAAGCAGTGCTTCCATATAAGTGTAAGTTTGAAACATCAGCCCTTTTATTAAAAAATATTTCATATGGTGTTTTTCTTATTCTTGTGTTTGCTAATAGGCGATTTCCAATGTAGGCAGCCGTGTAAATACATTCTGGCCAATAAAACTTGTCGACATTTGCCTCTGACAGCAAGCAGCGTGCACGATCCATTATCGTTCTGTTGTGCCTTTCGGCGACTCCGTTCAATTCGTGTGTGTATGCTGGTCCTGGTTTCAAATAAATACCTTCTCGTTTCGCTAATTCATCAAAGTTTTTGTTAAGATATGATTCTCTTCCATTGTCACATCGAATTTCTTTAATACTTTTTCCAGTTTGATTTTTTACTAATTTCCTAATATACCTAATGAAGCAATAAAAAACATCACTTTTTTGTTTTATGCAATACACAACAGCAATTTTACTGAAATCATCTATAAAAGACACAAAGTATTTCTCACCATTATGACCTGTCTGAGTTATTGGACCATGGACATCTGTATGGACTATTTGTAACAAATCATTTGCTCTTGTACGTTTGTTTTTAAATTTCAAATTTTTCATTTTATTCTCCGGACAAACTTCGCATTTTATAAATTCGTTTTCGAGTTTCACCGGTGTTCCATTTAGCAGCTGAGCTTCACACAAATATTTTAAATCTCTAAAATTTGTGTGACAAAGTATATATCTATGCCATTTTTCTATATTTGAAATTCCCATTGAACTAGTGTACGTACTTGTTTTCTTATTCTCAAGTCTGGCAACTTCTCCATTTAATTCAAAGAGTTTATTTCTTTTAACAGCAATAGCAATGAGTTTTTCTTTCGAATTACAAATTTTATTGTAATTCATTGTCTTTCTCAAACATTATTTTTAATTGTTTTGATTTACAAATACAAGAGACACTTAGTAAGTTTTGTTTCATTTCTGGTACATAGTATATACATTTTTAATCTTTATTTCCTCCGACTTATCATTAATGTTAATCATTACATTACCAATCTTTCCAGATATTAGTTTAAAACCATCACCAACTTTAATATCAACCGGGTTTTGTAGATTTTTGGATTCATAAAAGTACTCATCTGTGTTTATTATGTGATCTGAGCAACCACTATCTAGTAGCCATTTAATATTTCTACTTCTTCTATTTTGCTACTTTTCATTACTTCAACCTTGAATGAATTGTAATTTCTACTGTCATCTAGACTCGAATTTCCAGCCACTTTTCTATCGTGTCTATTTTGTATATGTTTGAAAAGGTTGCATTTTGTAATAATTATTAAAGTTTTCTGGGCAGTAACGTTGGATGTGCCCTGACTTATTACACTGACTTAACATACCGCTTCAGTAGTCGTTGCACTGCTATGCTGATTATCCTTTGAATTGAGATACTTGTTCTGATTGCGTTGTACGTGTCGAAACCTATGACCTCTAGGATTTTTAGTTAAATTTGAACTAAACGTGCGAGTGTAATTTCTGCTGTACTCAAAGTAGTAACTTTTACCGTTTCTCTTTTGATACTCTAACAGTAATTTAGATTTTACATACTCCACTGTTTTCTCCTTCGTTGGCAGTGCATCAATAATATCAACAATACGTGAGAAGTTAACGTTAATAACAGATAATTCAATTTATCCTCTTCATTCACAGTCTCACCAGTATTTTTGAGCCTATTTATATGCGTTTCAAATTCGTTAAAGAAGTCACTTGGATTTTCACCTTCTTTCATTTTTAATTCTAACAATCTTCTTTTACACAATAGCTTTACTGCACTGTTTTTAACTAGATAAATTTCGTCAAGCTTTGCAATCATATTTTTCGCAGTCGTTTCTGATATTATTAATTCTAACTGAGTGTTTGAAATACTGTTTACGATGTAACTTTTTGCTTTAATTTCCTTTTTTATTCCAATCTTCGACTCTTATTTCAGCCGGTCTTTCATCATGTAGAATAACCTCGTTACAGTCTTTCATTTCTAAAAATAAATTTAGCCTGAATTTCCAGTTCCATAAAATATTTGTAACATGAAATCGTCCTTTTTTTCACTTGCCATGCTTCAAACTTAGGTTATCTTCCTTTCACAACTAAATTTCTTTTCTTTACTGTTAACGAACAAACCACGGACCTCTGCTACCATGTTAAAATACTGTTTATATTATTTATTATAATGAATCTTGTTACAAAACAAACACACTTATTTTCCATTGTGAAAAGAAAACTTAAAAACTAAAAGAACATTTCTCGACGTGTGCTTCTTTCACACACACACACGCGCGCGCGCACACACTCCTAAACACTAAAGAAACTAACGAATTTTAAGTCATATTTCTAACAATAACAGTAACAGTTTATAAAAAAATAACGAATTTCCACAGATGCATAGAAATGCATATCAATAATGTACTGAATTAGGCGAATCGAATAATGTATAACTCACCCCGATCCGTGAACGGGCCTAGCGTTTGCTAGGAATATAATTAATGTTCCATAACTTTTCAACAAAGTCTAAAATTTTTCCCAAGGGTTTTTGAATACCTATACACTGTATAGATATCCTGTTTCCTTCAACCGAACGACATGTGTCCCTAAAAAATATATTTATAAAGTAAGTCGGTCAAGTAGGAAGAATATTCAGATATTTAAGAATATGAATATATTGGTAAAAATATCCATTCCTCTTACCTTTATGTCCTGTGTATTGGATAATATAGATTTACATACTTTTACCGCTGAATTCGAAATTCTGAACTAAACATAGGTACAGGACTCGTAAAAACCGTTTTTTATTCTTTTTATAGTTTTATCTGTTTTCCAAAAAACAACCAATTAAATTAAGTTGCAAGAATGCAAAAGCGATAAAACTTACAGAGGCTTTAATAGAAAATTATAAAACAAAATGTTTACTTAAGACTTTACCTTTTGTAAAAACCGGCGATATTGACTGTGTGTGTGTGTAAATCGTCGTACGTTCGTGCCCGGTGCAGTAAAACACGTGCATCGATCTAGGTTACGTACGTTCCTCACGTGCCACTTTCTCAATCTATACTTTTACATAAAAATTACTTAGAAAATCACTCCTACTCCTCATTTGGACAGAATTTTTACTTTCATGATTTTAGCGAAAAGTCGTTTTCCTGCTCGGGGAACACATATGTACAGGGTGTTCGGCCACCCCTGGGAAAAATTTTAATGGGGGATTCTAGATGCCAAAATACGAAAATACAGACGAAAATCAAGAATACCAATTTGTTGATAGAGGCTACGTTGAAAAGTTATTAACAATTAAACTCAAAAATTTCAAATCGTTCTGGAAAAATTGTTATCGGTTGCGGGGGTCAATTGCAATCATTTTTGGTGAATACACATACCTCCGAAATCTTACCCACTTTCGAGATAAAAATTCGAGAATGTGTGAAATTTTTTCGATGGAAAAGAAAAATTTCAAATCGTTTTGGAAAAATTGTTATCGGTTGCGGGGGTTACTTACAACCATTTTGGGTGAATCGTCATACCCCCCTAATCATACGCATTTTCGAGAAAGAAATTCAGTAGGGGCGGAACTTTAAACGTTAATAACTTTTTAATAAAGCCTCCATTAACAAATTGGTATTCTTGATTTTCGTCTTACTTTGGTCTCTAGAATCCCCTGGGAGAAATTGTAATGGGAGATTCTAGAGGTTAAAGTAGGATGAAAATCAAGAATACCAATTTGTTGATGGAGTAATACGATACTAAACAAGTTATTGACGTTTAAAGTTCCGCTCTTACTTTCGAATTTTTTTCTCGAAAATGCGCAGGATTTCGTATGTGGTATGTCTATTCACCGAAAATAATTGTAATTGACCCCCGAAACCGAAAGTAATTTTTTCAGAACGATTTGAAATTTTCTTTTTCTTTCGTCGAAAAATTTAGGCACTGTCTGTCGATTTTTCTTAAAAATTCCTTTCTGATTTTTATTCAGTTTGTAAAATAGTTGTTTAATAATACTCTTTGTGTAGGTACCCATGAGCTCTACTCGCGAAAAAAAACGTTTCATTGGAATATATTCACTATTCACTATATCAGTAGGAGTTGCGGGGGCTGTTTGAAAATTTGACCAGTTATATGGGATTTTTCTCACTTTACGGGGTCAAGGAACAACTTTTCCAACATCTCTACATATTCTCCATTAAAATATGCGTTGTGTTGCTGTTTGAAACATTAAAATCGTTCAATCCGGCTGTCGACCAAAAAAAAAAAATGCTTGTAACTGACCCCTGCAACGAAAACTAATTCTTCCAAGACGATTCGAAATTCTTTTTTACTTGAATTTTTTTTGTCGAAACTGAGTAGGATTTCGGGGGTACGATTCTAACTGACCTCCGCGACCAAAAATAATTTTTTCAGAACGATTTGAAATTTTTTTATTTAATGTTATTAATAACTACTTTTTAACGAAACCTCAGTCGAAAAATTGATATTCTTAATTTTCGTCTTATTTTGGCTTCTAGAATCTCCCATTAAAATTTTTCCCAGGGGTGGCCAAACACCCTGTATATATTAAATCAATATTAATGAAATTACACCTTGACCGAATTCATTTCAATCCCCCCACACTAATACATATATTGTGTGTAGCCCATAAATGGTTGAGAATGGAGTCACCTTTCCTATACTGGTATTATTAGATGGTCGCAGGTCCTGCATAAATTTCAATTTACATAATTTTTGTTTTGAGTAAACTCATTTTACCTTTTTGTATATTACCTAATGCAACTCATATTTTCCAGCCATGCGATGTAGGAATATTTAGACGATTAAAAGTTGCATGGCGAAAGGTAGTACAGGAACATAGACAAAGTACGTAGGTAGACTAAACCCATTACGAAGGTGAATTTCGCACCAATATATATATCATACCATATATAAATTCCATGAAGAAGGAAATGCTTTTAAAGCTTGTGGTGGCCTATGACCGTTTAACTCAAATACAATTTACTAGACAAAACGTATTTCAGAAAGAAGAAAATAAATTAGAATTCATGTCGCCAGATGAAACTGACATCAATGACAGCAATATAGGTAGTTTTACATAGCATTCAAGAGCATATTCCAGATGATCTGAGAGGGGAACAATTTTCTTTTCTATATAGAAAATATTAAAATACAATCGGGACACAACTAAGACACAACACAAGACACAACTCGCAGAGAGAAAGCACTGCTGATGTTCAACGCAGTGCAGTTCATAGTAACAGTAAAACCAATACCAGTGTAGAAGACTAATTTAACAACGTTTCGCTAGAAGAAACTAATATATGATATACTGATCATTAATTAACTTTAATATTTCATGACAATGATGCTTTTACTTTTTTCTAATGGGAATTGTTTTGTTTCCGATGGTACTGAAATCAAACTACATTAATTCTACAACGTTACTTTACTTATTTTCTCGTAAAGACAAAGATTCTTCAGAATCTATTCTGGATAAACATTATCAACATTATCAAAAAATTGAAAAAACAACAAAGAAAAGAAAAGAAAAGAAAAGAAATATAGAAAGGTGTGTGCAATCAAAGTTACATCAAAGACATGGAAATAGACTCAGCTTGAAAAAATAGAAGCAATTGATAACCAGGAAAAAGAAAAACAAAGAATGAAAGAAGAACGATTAGAAAAGAAAAAAACAAGCCGAGAAATTAAAAGAAGAAAAGCTATTGAAAAAAGAAAGAAAAACAGAAAAATGAAAAGGAAAAGGAGAAAGAAAAGCAAGACGAAGAGAAGGAGAAATGTAAAACTCAAACTAAAAATAAAAATAAAGTTAAGAACGTGAAAAGAAAATAATAAATAATATTATTGTGTTGTTTTTACAGGGTGAATGTAGTAACTGAACCAGGTGGTTATGACTATGCAACATTTTTATTAGCATCTTTTTCAAACTCCACTTGGAACAACACTGTACGTATGTATGTATGGGATTATCAGGAACCGTGTTTGTTCGTTAATCGGCACACTCGTATTTATTTCGTTAAACACAGTCACACCTACTACGTACTTTTCTTCAATCTTTCTCTCTTCCGTGCTGTCTTTTCTCGCTTTCTGGGTTATTCACCCATCAGCTGTTCGGCCGTACGCTCGCCGCGTGTTGACGGCTTTTTCGGCGGTAACCGTCTTCGCTCGTGCAAGCTCGTGGACAGCGAACGATTCGCTGTTCGACCAAAAATTCGTGCGCGATTTAATAATTTTCAACTGCACGGTTCCCTACATACAGGGTGTTCGGCCATCCATGGGAAAAATTTTAATGGGGGATTCTAGAGGTCAAAATAAGACGAAAATCAAGAATACCAATTTGTTGATGGAGGCACTGTTAAAAAGTTATTAATGTTTAAAGTTCCGCTCGTACTGAATTTTTTTCTCGAAAATGCGCAAGATTACGGGGGTATGTCTATACATAAAAAATGATTGTCACCGACCCTCGCAACTGAAAATAATTTTTCACAGAACGATTTGAAATCTTTCTTTTTCATCGAAAAATATAGGCACCCGATTAGATTTTCGGTAAGGAATTTTTATCTCGAAAGTGCGTAGGATTTCGGGGGTATGTGTAATGACCAAAAATGATTGTAATTGACCCCTGTAACCGAAAATAATTTTTTTAGAACGATTTGAAAAATTTGTTTTTCGCCGAAAAATATCAACACATACTCGAATTTTTTTCTCGAAACTGAGTAAGATTTCGAATATATGTCTATTCACTAAAAATGCTTGTAATTGACCTCCGCCGCCGAAAATAATTTTTCTGGAACGATTTGAAATTTTTGAATCAAATTGTTAATAACTTTTTAACGAAGCCTCCATCAACAAATTGGTATTCTTGATTTTCGTCTTAGTTTGGCCTCTAGAATATCCTATTAAAATGTTTCTCAGGGCTGGCCGAACACCCTCTATACTACTATGTTTACTAGATCCTGGGTTTTTTTCGGGTTTGAATCACGTAGTAATGTGGTACCACACAGAAACAGTCCATTAAACCCGGATTCGGACAGTATTTTGGAGGATAACACTGGTTAGGCTTGGGTTTCGTCTGGGTTATGTCCGCACCTGGCTCATGATTTTGCCATCTTCGCATACTTGTTGGCCAGATCCTGGGGTTTTTTCGTGTTTGATCACGTAGTAATGTGGTAACACACTGAAGCAGTCAATAAAACCTGGTTTCGATCAATATTTTAGAGGATAACACCGGTTAGGTCTGGGTTAGGTCTGGGATTTGCGCGCATCTGGCTTATACTTTCGCCTTTTTCGCAAACTTGTTGGCCAGATCCTGGGTATTTTCCGTGTTTGAATCACGTAGTAATGTGGTAACACACCGAAGCAGTCAATTAAACCTGGTTTCGATCAATATTTCAGAGGATAACACCGGTTAGGTCTGGGTTAGGTCTGGGTTATGCCCGCATCTGGCTCATGATTTTGCCTTCTTCGCATACTTGTTGGCCAGATCCTGGGTTTTTTTCGTGTTTGAATCACGTAGTAATGTGGTAACACACTGAAGCAGTCAATTAAACCTGGTTTCGACGAATATTTTAGAGGATAACACCGGTTAGGTCTGGGTTAGGTCTGGGATATGCGCGCTTCTGGCTTATACTTTCGCCTTTTTCGCAAACTTGTTGGCCAGATCCTGGGTTTTTTCCGTGTTTGAATCACGTAGTAATGTGGTAACACACTGAAGCAGTCAATTAAACCTGGTTTCGATCAATATTTTAGAGGATAACACCGGTTAGGTCTGGGTTAGGTCTGGGTTATGCCCGCATCTGGCTCATGATTTTGCCTTCTTCGCATACTTGTTGGCCAGATCCTGGGTTTTTTTCGTGTTTGAATCACGTAGTAATGTGGTAACACACTGAAGCAGTCAATTAAACCTGGTTTCGACGAATATTTTAGAGGATAACACCGGTTAGGTCTGGGTTAGGTCTGGGATATGCGCGCTTCTGGCTTATACTTTCGCCTTTTTCGCAAACTTGTTGGCCAGATCCTGGGTTTTTTCCGTGTTTGAATCACGTAGTAATGTGGTAACACACTGAAGCAGTCAATTAAACCTGGTTTCGATCAATATTTTAGAGGATAACACCGGTTAGGTCTGGGTTAGGTCTGGGTTATGCCCGCATCTGGCTCATGATTTTGCCTTCTTCGCATACTTGTTGGCCAGATCCTGGGTTTTTTTCGTGTTTGAATCACGTAGTAATGTGGTAATACACTGAAGCAGTCAATAAAACCTGGTTTCGATCAATATTTTACAGGATAACACCGGTTAGGTCTGGGTTAGGTCTGGGTTATGCCCGCATCTGGCTCATGATTTTGCCTTCTTCGCATACTTGTTGGCCAGATCCTGGGTTTTTTTCGTGTTTGAATCACGTAGTAATGTGGTAACACACTGAAGCAGTCAATTAAACCTGGTTTCGACGAATATTTTAGAGGATAACACCGGTTAGGTCTGGGTTAGGTCTGGGATATGCGCGCTTCTGGCTTATACTTTCGCCTTTTTCGCAAACTTGTTGGCCAGATCCTGGGTTTTTTCCGTGTTTGAATCACGTAGTAATGTGGTAACACACTGAAGCAGTCAATTAAACCTGGTTTCGATCAATATTTTAGAGGATAACACCGGTTAGGTCTGGGTTAGGTCTGGGTTATGCCCGCATCTGGCTCATGATTTTGCCTTCTTCGCATACTTGTTGGCCAGATCCTGGGTTTTTTTCGTGTTTGAATCACGTAGTAATGTGGTAATACACTGAAGCAGTCAATAAAACCTGGTTTCGATCAATATTTTACAGGATAACACCGGTTAGGTCTGGGTTAGGTCTGGGTTATGCCCGCATCTGGCTCATGATTTTGCCTTCTTCGCATACTTGTTGGCCAGATCCTGGGTTTTTTTCGTGTTTGAATCACGTAGTAATGTGGTAACACACTGATGCTGTCAATTAAACCTGGTTTCGATCAATATTTTAGAGGATAACACCGGTTAGGTCTGGGTTAGGTCTGGGATATGCGCGCATCTGGCTTATACTTTCACCTTTTTCGCAAACTTGTTGGCCAGATCCTGGGATTTTTCCGTGTTTGATCACGTAGTAATGTGGTAACACACTGAAGCAGTCAATAAAACCTGGTTTCGATCAATATTTTAGAGGATAACACCGGTTAGGTCTGGGTTAGGTCTGGGATTTGCGCGCATCTGGCTTATACTTTCGCCATTTTCGCAAACTTGTTGGCCAGATCCTGGGTATTTTCCGTGTTTGTATCACGTAGTAATGTGGTAACACACTGAGGCAGTCAATTAAACCTGGTTTCGATCAATATTTCAGAGGATAACACCGGTTAGGTCTGGGTTAGGTCTGGGTTATGCCCGCATCTGGCTCATGATTTTGCCTTCTTCGCATACGTGTTGGCCACGTGTTGACGATAAAACTGTAAGATATAGGATGAATTAAGTTCCATGTCCCTAAAATTTTCCAAATCATAGATTTAAAAATGATTTAGATATTTAGATGATTTTAGTGTGGGTATTTATACAAGTATGTAAATCTCTATTTATGCATAACATGTTACCCCTAAATGGGCAAGTTAATGAATTATATACATGTTAATTGTATAATAATAACCCTTTGTTCCTCATAAAAATTCATAACTGAATTGCTATCATTCTAAAAAAATCCATCCCAAAATATATTGTCAAAACTAGTAATAAATTATTTGAACAAGGTGATAACAGATTTGAAATATTTAATAAAATTTAAATACCAGTAGTATTAATAAAAGATAATATTAATACTATTTTGACACTGTTATTTGATTTTAATATTAATTATAGATACTTTGATTATTGATTTATTAAAACATAAAGTTAATGAAGTCCCAGTAGATTATAAATATTTTAAAGAGCATGAATTAGCATAGAATTTCATAAAAAATTTGATGAGTGATAGAAGTAACTTGAATAATCTGAATTTTGTAGCTTTTACTATATCTTTGGATATGGAATCACAGATTCATTTTATTAATAAAAATAGAGATAGTACTGATGATTTACTCAGACTCGTTAAAGTAAGTGGGCCAAGTGGGAAGAATATTAAGATAGGTAGATAGATATTGGTAAAAGTATTCCTCTTGTCCTTATATAGGAAATCTTTAATATTACAAATAAACTCTTTCTGTAAAATCTTGAACTTATCATTACAATTTATAGAATTAAAGTCAACGCATCTAATAATGAAAGTAGAAACTGACTTTAAAATCTTGTCTATTGGATAACATAGAGTTAGATTCTTTTATCGATGAATTATGAACAAACTGAACTGAAGTATTTTATAGACTTGTCAAGAACGTTTTTTGGTATATTCCTAGCAAACGACGCGTTCAACGATCGGGATGAGTTATACGTAATTCGATTCGTCTAATTCAGTATATTATTTCATTAGTATATGCATTTCATTATCTGCGGAAATTCGGTATTTTTACAAAGTAACTAAGTATTTTAAATATATTCTGACAGGTTCACAGGTGGAAACAAGTGACTGTCGTTACCTGTGTTCAAAATGCCAGCTAGTCAAATGCTAATTTGTTAACAATAACATTTATTGAATGAAATTTCTGCTATTTCTGCAAATATCTCATTGAATAAATCACCATCTTTCTATTATATATACATTTACTAAATACATAATGGCTCAGGTATCCAATGAAGTTACTCTTATTGAAAATATAAAATATTGATAGTATTATATGTTAGAAAAAAGTGGTTTCTTCAATTTAATTCATGTAAGCATCAGTAATGAGATCTTGAAAATTGACGCTGTGATTAATTTTCAAATGGCCTCTGTGCCATTATTTCTACAACAAAATGTTGATTCATCAGTCTCTATCTACTCTACCCTTCCACAATTGCTGCGCAGTATTTTTATTTAATGTTAGTTATATAATATCACGACATTGCTCATAATTATATGTTAGCATATATGGTAATTTTAAAACAATATCTGTAACTGAGTTTGTTTTTAGAAAACCACGTTCTTTGCTTTTCAAATATCTTTATATAATGCAATGGCTTTTAAAAAATAAGGGTATAAACATCTCACCGTAAACCGTAAATAGTTTACATTTTAAAGATCCAGAAACAGGCGCTCATACGAATAAAACAGAAACTACGTGGAAGCATAGTAAACACTTTTTGCCTGAATATTGTCGGTTAGTATTTGCAGTTCCACACGTTTTTTAATATGTTTTTCTAACATATAATACAAAATAATAAATATTATATTTTCTATTTTCAGCAAAAAAGATAATTTCATTGGGTACTTAAGCCATTACGTGTTTTATAAACCTTCCAAGCAAGGAAAGGATGATTTATTTAATCAGTTCTTAAAAGAAATTTCAGAAATTTCATTTGATGATGATCGATTCTGTAAAAAATCAAAATATACCAGACTTAGATGATAATGAAATTTAATAATAAAAACAAGTTAAACCAACGTACTGCGTACAATAGTAATTTACTATATATTGTAAACACTGTCAGCGACGGGGAGACATTTTTTACTGTTGCTGCATGTACTGTCTACATACCTGGTTTTAATACTGTCCACCTGACCGACTCGTGGAAGTTCTATGCCTAAAAAAATGATTTTTATGCATCATACAAATTCTTCTACAAATTCCCATTTGACAATGTAGAATAGATCCAATTAGATAAATTATTTATAATTTTTAAAATGAACATAGCAACGATGGTCACTAGTTTCTATCTGTGAACCTGTCAAAAAATCTACTTGACCTTACTTTTTTACTGTAACTTTTTATAATAACTGTTAAAATACTGTTTATATTATTTATTATAATGAATCTTGTTACAAAACAAACACACTTATTTTCCATTGTGAAAAGAAAACTTAAAAACTAAAAGAACATTCCTCTACATGTGCTTCTTTCACACACACACACACACACACACACACACACACACACACACACACACACACACACACCACACTACCCCTCTTATCTGAAACGGTAAACTCCTAAACACTAAAGAAACTAACGAATTTTAAGTCATATTTCTAACACGCCTTCTTGACTTAAAATTTATCAAAACAACAACAAAAATTTTGCCTTTCCTAACGATTTAGTCAGTACATCTGCAATTTGATCGTCCGTAGTCACACTTATTAGTCCCTTTTTTCATAATCATAAACAAAATGATAACTTATATCTATATGCTTGGAATTTTTTGAAAATTTTCCATTTTTTGATAAGGCTATCGCTCCAATATTGTCTTCATATATTTTTACTGGATTGTCATTCTTCACGTCAAAAACAGATAAAATGCCCTTAATTGGAATGATTTCTTCTACACAATCAGCAAGAGCGTAGTATTCAGCATGCGTTGAGGCTCTGGAGACAATTTTTTGTTTTTGCGATTTCCATAGTACTACATTTCCAAAAACTCGTATGATTATCCCTGTAGTCGATTTTCTGTCCGTAGTGTCTGCAGCCCAATCAGCGTCAACAAATGCATCCATTATTTCCTGAGTAGTTGAGTTATAAACAAGATTTATGGAACGAGTGTGATACAAGTATTTTAGAACACGTGTGCTGTCATAGCTATTTTGGAATCGACTTAGGTAATTGACCGCAAATGAAATGTCTGGGCGAGTACCATTTGCAATATACAATAATGCTCCAATTAAATTCCTATATTTCAGTTCTTCATCCACTATATCAGCAGGTTCAATTTTTCGATTCATTTCCATAGGTGTATCGAACCTTTTACTATTTATTATTCCGTACTTATGACTAAGATTTTCAATATATTTTTCTTGATTCAAGTATATTTCCTCTTTACTTTGGTTACGTTGTACTTCAATTCCCAAGTATTGCTTTATTTGTCCCAAGTCTTTCATGCGAAATCGTTTATTAAGCATGATCTTAACTTCATCTATAGCCATTTCATTTATACCACTGATTAATATATCATCCACATATAAAATAATATATATTTTTGTGTCGTTTATCTCTCCAGTATACAGACAGTAATCATAATCAGATCTTTCAAAATGCAAGCTTATCATGTAATTATGAAAACAATCATACCAGTCACGTGGACTTTCTCTCAATCCATAAAGCGCCTTCTTAAGTAAACAAACCTTATCTGACTGTATATTACTACCATCAGGAGGGTAGATGTAAACTTCAGACTTGATATTTCCGTTTAAAAAAGCTGTTTGAACATCCATTTGTTCTATTTTTAAATTTTTAACACATGCAATTGACAGCAACACCTTTAGCGTGCTCATTCTTGCAACCGGTGAATAAACTTCTTCATCGCTTTGGTACAACTGTTGGAAATGCGACTTTGGCGACAATGCGCGCTTTGCATACTCCATCTGTCTTAATTCTATATATCCACTTTACTTCAATTATTTTCTTATTTATTGGAACGTTGACCAAATCCCATGTGTCGTTTTCTTTTAAACCATCAAGTTCTTGTTTCATAGCCGCTTTCCATTTTCTTGACTCTTCGCAGTTCAATGGTTCTTGGTAGTTTTCAGGTATCAAAGCATTGCAATAGTTTATATATACGACATGATCATCAAATTTCACAACATTTCACACATTATGTTACGCTTGGGGCGTGTATCTTATTTAACTTCCTCAGTTTTGCTGCATTGATAATCGTCAGTTTTATTTTCTTTTATTTTCAAAACTCTTTCTTCTTCTTCTTCTTCTTCTTTTGGCGTTTCCCCTTCGTATTTTTCTTCGTTATCAGTATTTCTATAAATGGTATATCTTGCACGTGACGACTTACAACTATTTTGTCATTAACCAATATCTGTATACCCTATTAATATTAATTCCTTTTTCGGCCTTTGGATTTAGCTTTGAATATCTGCATGCCTCGGGAATTCGTACAAAAGCAGTGCTTCCATATAAGTGTAAGTTTGAAACATCAGCCCTTTTATTAAAAAATATTTCATATGGTGTTTTTCTTATTCTTGTGTTTGCTAATAGGCGATTTCCAATGTAGGCAGCCGTGTAAATACATTCTGGCCAATAAAACTTGTCGACATTTGCCTCTGACAGCAAGCAGCGTGCACGATCCATTATCGTTCTGTTGTGCCTTTCGGCGACTCCGTTCAATTCGTGTGTGTATGCTGGTCCTGGTTTCAAATAAATACCTTCTCGTTTCGCTAATTCATCAAAGTTTTTGTTAAGATATGATTCTCTTCCATTGTCACATCGAATTTCTTTAATACTTTTTCCAGTTTGATTTTTTACTAATTTCCTAATATACCTAATGAAGCAATAAAAAACATCACTTTTTTGTTTTATGCAATACACAACAGCAATTTTACTGAAATCATCTATAAAAGACACAAAGTATTTCTCACCATTATGACCTGTCTGAGTTATTGGACCATGGACATCTGTATGGACTATTTGTAACAAATCATTTGCTCTTGTACGTTTGTTTTTAAATTTCAAATTTTTCATTTTATTCTCCGGACAAACTTCGCATTTTATAAATTCGTTTTCGAGTTTCACCGGTGTTCCATTTAGCAGCTGAGCTTCACACAAATATTTTAAATCTCTAAAATTTGTGTGACAAAGTATATATCTATGCCATTTTTCTATATTTGAAATTCCCATTGAACTAGTGTACGTACTTGTTTTCTTATTCTCAAGTCTGGCAACTTCTCCATTTAATTCAAAGAGTTTATTTCTTTTAACAGCAATAGCAATGAGTTTTTCTTTCGAATTACAAATTTTATTGTAATTCATTGTCTTTCTCAAACATTATTTTTAATTGTTTTGATTTACAAATACAAGAGACACTTAGTAAGTTTTGTTTCATTTCTGGTACATAGTATATACATTTTTAATCTTTATTTCCTCCGACTTATCATTAATGTTAATCATTACATTACCAATCTTTCCAGATATTAGTTTAAAACCATCACCAACTTTAATATCAACCGGGTTTTGTAGATTTTTGGATTCATAAAAGTACTCATCTGTGTTTATTATGTGATCTGAGCAACCACTATCTAGTAGCCATTTAATATTTCTACTTCTTCTATTTTGCTACTTTTCATTACTTCAACCTTGAATGAATTGTAATTTCTACTGTCATCTAGACTCGAATTTCCAGCCACTTTTCTATCGTGTCTATTTTGTATATGTTTGAAAAGGTTGCATTTTGTAATAATTATTAAAGTTTTCTGGGCAGTAACGTTGGATGTGCCCTGACTTATTACACTGACTTAACATACCGCTTCAGTAGTCGTTGCACTGCTATGCTGATTATCCTTTGAATTGAGATACTTGTTCTGATTGCGTTGTACGTGTCGAAACCTATGACCTCTAGGATTTTTAGTTAAATTTGAACTAAACGTGCGAGTGTAATTTCTGCTGTACTCAAAGTAGTAACTTTTACCGTTTCTCTTTTGATACTCTAACAGTAATTTAGATTTTACATACTCCACTGTTTTCTCCTTCGTTGGCAGTGCATCAATAATATCAACAATACGTGAGAAGTTAACGTTAATAACAGATAATTCAATTTATCCTCTTCATTCACAGTCTCACCAGTATTTTTGAGCCTATTTATATGCGTTTCAAATTCGTTAAAGAAGTCACTTGGATTTTCACCTTCTTTCATTTTTAATTCTAACAATCTTCTTTTACACAATAGCTTTACTGCACTGTTTTTAACTAGATAAATTTCGTCAAGCTTTGCAATCATATTTTTCGCAGTCGTTTCTGATATTATTAATTCTAACTGAGTGTTTGAAATACTGTTTACGATGTAACTTTTTGCTTTAATTTCCTTTTTTATTCCAATCTTCGACTCTTATTTCAGCCGGTCTTTCATCATGTAGAATAACCTCGTTACAGTCTTTCATTTCTAAAAATAAATTTAGCCTGAATTTCCAGTTCCATAAAATATTTGTAACATGAAATCGTCCTTTTTTTCACTTGCCATGCTTCAAACTTAGGTTATCTTCCTTTCACAACTAAATTTCTTTTCTTTACTGTTAACGAACAAACCACGGACCTCTGCTACCATGTTAAAATACTGTTTATATTATTTATTATAATGAATCTTGTTACAAAACAAACACACTTATTTTCCATTGTGAAAAGAAAACTTAAAAACTAAAAGAACATTTCTCGACGTGTGCTTCTTTCACACACACACACGCGCGCGCGCACACACTCCTAAACACTAAAGAAACTAACGAATTTTAAGTCATATTTCTAACAATAACAGTAACAGTTTATAAAAAAATAACGAATTTCCACAGATGCATAGAAATGCATATCAATAATGTACTGAATTAGGCGAATCGAATAATGTATAACTCACCCCGATCCGTGAACGGGCCTAGCGTTTGCTAGGAATATAATTAATGTTCCATAACTTTTCAACAAAGTCTAAAATTTTTCCCAAGGGTTTTTGAATACCTATACACTGTATAGATATCCTGTTTCCTTCAACCGAACGACATGTGTCCCTAAAAAATATATTTATAAAGTAAGTCGGTCAAGTAGGAAGAATATTCAGATATTTAAGAATATGAATATATTGGTAAAAATATCCATTCCTCTTACCTTTATGTCCTGTGTATTGGATAATATAGATTTACATACTTTTACCGCTGAATTCGAAATTCTGAACTAAACATAGGTACAGGACTCGTAAAAACCGTTTTTTATTCTTTTTATAGTTTTATCTGTTTTCCAAAAAACAACCAATTAAATTAAGTTGCAAGAATGCAAAAGCGATAAAACTTACAGAGGCTTTAATAGAAAATTATAAAACAAAATGTTTACTTAAGACTTTACCTTTTGTAAAAACCGGCGATATTGACTGTGTGTGTGTGTAAATCGTCGTACGTTCGTGCCCGGTGCAGTAAAACACGTGCATCGATCTAGGTTACGTACGTTCCTCACGTGCCACTTTCTCAATCTATACTTTTACATAAAAATTACTTAGAAAATCACTCCTACTCCTCATTTGGACAGAATTTTTACTTTCATGATTTTAGCGAAAAGTCGTTTTCCTGCTCGGGGAACACATATGTACAGGGTGTTCGGCCACCCCTGGGAAAAATTTTAATGGGGGATTCTAGATGCCAAAATACGAAAATACAGACGAAAATCAAGAATACCAATTTGTTGATAGAGGCTACGTTGAAAAGTTATTAACAATTAAACTCAAAAATTTCAAATCGTTCTGGAAAAATTGTTATCGGTTGCGGGGGTCAATTGCAATCATTTTTGGTGAATACACATACCTCCGAAATCTTACCCACTTTCGAGATAAAAATTCGAGAATGTGTGAAATTTTTTCGATGGAAAAGAAAAATTTCAAATCGTTTTGGAAAAATTGTTATCGGTTGCGGGGGTTACTTACAACCATTTTGGGTGAATCGTCATACCCCCCTAATCATACGCATTTTCGAGAAAGAAATTCAGTAGGGGCGGAACTTTAAACGTTAATAACTTTTTAATAAAGCCTCCATTAACAAATTGGTATTCTTGATTTTCGTCTTACTTTGGTCTCTAGAATCCCCTGGGAGAAATTGTAATGGGAGATTCTAGAGGTTAAAGTAGGATGAAAATCAAGAATACCAATTTGTTGATGGAGTAATACGATACTAAACAAGTTATTGACGTTTAAAGTTCCGCTCTTACTTTCGAATTTTTTTCTCGAAAATGCGCAGGATTTCGTATGTGGTATGTCTATTCACCGAAAATAATTGTAATTGACCCCCGAAACCGAAAGTAATTTTTTCAGAACGATTTGAAATTTTCTTTTTCTTTCGTCGAAAAATTTAGGCACTGTCTGTCGATTTTTCTTAAAAATTCCTTTCTGATTTTTATTCAGTTTGTAAAATAGTTGTTTAATAATACTCTTTGTGTAGGTACCCATGAGCTCTACTCGCGAAAAAAAACGTTTCATTGGAATATATTCACTATTCACTATATCAGTAGGAGTTGCGGGGGCTGTTTGAAAATTTGACCAGTTATATGGGATTTTTCTCACTTTACGGGGTCAAGGAACAACTTTTCCAACATCTCTACATATTCTCCATTAAAATATGCGTTGTGTTGCTGTTTGAAACATTAAAATCGTTCAATCCGGCTGTCGACCAAAAAAAAAAAATGCTTGTAACTGACCCCTGCAACGAAAACTAATTCTTCCAAGACGATTCGAAATTCTTTTTTACTTGAATTTTTTTTGTCGAAACTGAGTAGGATTTCGGGGGTACGATTCTAACTGACCTCCGCGACCAAAAATAATTTTTTCAGAACGATTTGAAATTTTTTTATTTAATGTTATTAATAACTACTTTTTAACGAAACCTCAGTCGAAAAATTGATATTCTTAATTTTCGTCTTATTTTGGCTTCTAGAATCTCCCATTAAAATTTTTCCCAGGGGTGGCCAAACACCCTGTATATATTAAATCAATATTAATGAAATTACACCTTGACCGAATTCATTTCAATCCCCCCACACTAATACATATATTGTGTGTAGCCCATAAATGGTTGAGAATGGAGTCACCTTTCCTATACTGGTATTATTAGATGGTCGCAGGTCCTGCATAAATTTCAATTTACATAATTTTTGTTTTGAGTAAACTCATTTTACCTTTTTGTATATTACCTAATGCAACTCATATTTTCCAGCCATGCGATGTAGGAATATTTAGACGATTAAAAGTTGCATGGCGAAAGGTAGTACAGGAACATAGACAAAGTACGTAGGTAGACTAAACCCATTACGAAGGTGAATTTCGCACCAATATATATATCATACCATATATAAATTCCATGAAGAAGGAAATGCTTTTAAAGCTTGTGGTGGCCTATGACCGTTTAACTCAAATACAATTTACTAGACAAAACGTATTTCAGAAAGAAGAAAATAAATTAGAATTCATGTCGCCAGATGAAACTGACATCAATGACAGCAATATAGGTAGTTTTACATAGCATTCAAGAGCATATTCCAGATGATCTGAGAGGGGAACAATTTTCTTTTCTATATAGAAAATATTAAAATACAATCGGGACACAACTAAGACACAACACAAGACACAACTCGCAGAGAGAAAGCACTGCTGATGTTCAACGCAGTGCAGTTCATAGTAACAGTAAAACCAATACCAGTGTAGAAGACTAATTTAACAACGTTTCGCTAGAAGAAACTAATATATGATATACTGATCATTAATTAACTTTAATATTTCATGACAATGATGCTTTTACTTTTTTCTAATGGGAATTGTTTTGTTTCCGATGGTACTGAAATCAAACTACATTAATTCTACAACGTTACTTTACTTATTTTCTCGTAAAGACAAAGATTCTTCAGAATCTATTCTGGATAAACATTATCAACATTATCAAAAAATTGAAAAAACAACAAAGAAAAGAAAAGAAAAGAAAAGAAATATAGAAAGGTGTGTGCAATCAAAGTTACATCAAAGACATGGAAATAGACTCAGCTTGAAAAAATAGAAGCAATTGATAACCAGGAAAAAGAAAAACAAAGAATGAAAGAAGAACGATTAGAAAAGAAAAAAACAAGCCGAGAAATTAAAAGAAGAAAAGCTATTGAAAAAAGAAAGAAAAACAGAAAAATGAAAAGGAAAAGGAGAAAGAAAAGCAAGACGAAGAGAAGGAGAAATGTAAAACTCAAACTAAAAATAAAAATAAAGTTAAGAACGTGAAAAGAAAATAATAAATAATATTATTGTGTTGTTTTTACAGGGTGAATGTAGTAACTGAACCAGGTGGTTATGACTATGCAACATTTTTATTAGCATCTTTTTCAAACTCCACTTGGAACAACACTGTACGTATGTATGTATGGGATTATCAGGAACCGTGTTTGTTCGTTAATCGGCACACTCGTATTTATTTCGTTAAACACAGTCACACCTACTACGTACTTTTCTTCAATCTTTCTCTCTTCCGTGCTGTCTTTTCTCGCTTTCTGGGTTATTCACCCATCAGCTGTTCGGCCGTACGCTCGCCGCGTGTTGACGGCTTTTTCGGCGGTAACCGTCTTCGCTCGTGCAAGCTCGTGGACAGCGAACGATTCGCTGTTCGACCAAAAATTCGTGCGCGATTTAATAATTTTCAACTGCACGGTTCCCTACATACAGGGTGTTCGGCCATCCATGGGAAAAATTTTAATGGGGGATTCTAGAGGTCAAAATAAGACGAAAATCAAGAATACCAATTTGTTGATGGAGGCACTGTTAAAAAGTTATTAATGTTTAAAGTTCCGCTCGTACTGAATTTTTTTCTCGAAAATGCGCAAGATTACGGGGGTATGTCTATACATAAAAAATGATTGTCACCGACCCTCGCAACTGAAAATAATTTTTCACAGAACGATTTGAAATCTTTCTTTTTCATCGAAAAATATAGGCACCCGATTAGATTTTCGGTAAGGAATTTTTTTCTCGAAAGTGCGTAGGATTTCGGGGGTATGTGTAATGACCAAAAATGATTGTAATTGACCCCTGTAACCGAAAATAATTTTTTTAGAACGATTTGAAAAATTTGTTTTTCGCCGAAAAATATCAACACATACTCGAATTTTTTTCTCGAAACTGAGTAAGATTTCGAATATATGTCTATTCACTAAAAATGCTTGTAATTGACCTCCGCCGCCGAAAATAATTTTTCTGGAACGATTTGAAATTTTTGAATCAAATTGTTAATAACTTTTTAACGAAGCCTCCATCAACAAATTGGTATTCTTGATTTTCGTCTTAGTTTGGCCTCTAGAATATCCTATTAAAATGTTTCTCAGGGCTGGCCGAACACCCTCTATACTACTATGTTTACTAGATCCTGGGTTTTTTTCGGGTTTGAATCACGTAGTAATGTGGTACCACACAGAAACAGTCCATTAAACCCGGATTCGGACAGTATTTTGGAGGATAACACTGGTTAGGCTTGGGTTTCGTCTGGGTTATGTCCGCACCTGGCTCATGATTTTGCCATCTTCGCATACTTGTTGGCCAGATCCTGGGGTTTTTTCGTGTTTGATCACGTAGTAATGTGGTAACACACTGAAGCAGTCAATAAAACCTGGTTTCGATCAATATTTTAGAGGATAACACCGGTTAGGTCTGGGTTAGGTCTGGGATTTGCGCGCATCTGGCTTATACTTTCGCCTTTTTCGCAAACTTGTTGGCCAGATCCTGGGTATTTTCCGTGTTTGAATCACGTAGTAATGTGGTAACACACCGAAGCAGTCAATTAAACCTGGTTTCGATCAATATTTCAGAGGATAACACCGGTTAGGTCTGGGTTAGGTCTGGGTTATGCCCGCATCTGGCTCATGATTTTGCCTTCTTCGCATACTTGTTGGCCAGATCCTGGGTTTTTTTCGTGTTTGAATCACGTAGTAATGTGGTAACACACTGAAGCAGTCAATTAAACCTGGTTTCGACGAATATTTTAGAGGATAACACCGGTTAGGTCTGGGTTAGGTCTGGGATATGCGCGCTTCTGGCTTATACTTTCGCCTTTTTCGCAAACTTGTTGGCCAGATCCTGGGTTTTTTCCGTGTTTGAATCACGTAGTAATGTGGTAACACACTGAAGCAGTCAATTAAACCTGGTTTCGATCAATATTTTAGAGGATAACACCGGTTAGGTCTGGGTTAGGTCTGGGTTATGCCCGCATCTGGCTCATGATTTTGCCTTCTTCGCATACTTGTTGGCCAGATCCTGGGTTTTTTTCGTGTTTGAATCACGTAGTAATGTGGTAATACACTGAAGCAGTCAATAAAACCTGGTTTCGATCAATATTTTACAGGATAACACCGGTTAGGTCTGGGTTAGGTCTGGGTTATGCCCGCATCTGGCTCATGATTTTGCCTTCTTCGCATACTTGTTGGCCAGATCCTGGGTTTTTTTCGTGCTTGAATCACGTAGTAATGTGGTAACACACTGAAGCAGTCAATTAAACCTGGTTTCGACGAATATTTTAGAGGATAACACCGGTTAGGTCTGGGTTAGGTCTGGGATATGCGCGCTTCTGGCTTATACTTTCGCCTTTTTCGCAAACTTGTTGGCCAGATCCTGGGTTTTTTCCGTGTTTGAATCACGTAGTAATGTGGTAACACACTGAAGCAGTCAATTAAACCTGGTTTCGATCAATATTTTAGAGGATAACACCGGTTAGGTCTGGGTTAGGTCTGGGTTATGCCCGCATCTGGCTCATGATTTTGCCTTCTTCGCATACTTGTTGGCCAGATCCTGGGTTTTTTTCGTGTTTGAATCACGTAGTAATGTGGTAATACACTGAAGCAGTCAATAAAACCTGGTTTCGATCAATATTTTACAGGATAACACCGGTTAGGTCTGGGTTAGGTCTGGGTTATGCCCGCATCTGGCTCATGATTTTGCCTTCTTCGCATACTTGTTGGCCAGATCCTGGGTTTTTTTCGTGTTTGAATCACGTAGTAATGTGGTAACACACTGATGCTGTCAATTAAACCTGGTTTCGATCAATATTTTAGAGGATAACACCGGTTAGGTCTGGGTTAGGTCTGGGATATGCGCGCATCTGGCTTATACTTTCACCTTTTTCGCAAACTTGTTGGCCAGATCCTGGGATTTTTCCGTGTTTGATCACGTAGTAATGTGGTAACACACTGAAGCAGTCAATAAAACCTGGTTTCGATCAATATTTTAGAGGATAACACCGGTTAGGTCTGGGTTAGGTCTGGGATTTGCGCGCATCTGGCTTATACTTTCGCCATTTTCGCAAACTTGTTGGCCAGATCCTGGGTATTTTCCGTGTTTGTATCACGTAGTAATGTGGTAACACACTGAGGCAGTCAATTAAACCTGGTTTCGATCAATATTTCAGAGGATAACACCGGTTAGGTCTGGGTTAGGTCTGGGTTATGCCCGCATCTGGCTCATGATTTTGCCTTCTTCGCATACGTGTTGGCCACGTGTTGACGATAAAACTGTAAGATATAGGATGAATTAAGTTCCATGTCCCTAAAATTTTCCAAATCATAGATTTAAAAATGATTTAGATATTTAGATGATTTTAGTGTGGGTATTTATACAAGTATGTAAATCTCTATTTATGCATAACATGTTACCCCTAAATGGGCAAGTTAATGAATTATATACATGTTAATTGTATAATAATAACCCTTTGTTCCTCATAAAAATTCATAACTGAATTGCTATCATTCTAAAAAAATCCATCCCAAAATATATTGTCAAAACTAGTAATAAATTATTTGAACAAGGTGATAACAGATTTGAAATATTTAATAAAATTTAAATACCAGTAGTATTAATAAAAGATAATATTAATACTATTTTGACACTGTTATTTGATTTTAATATTAATTATAGATACTTTGATTATTGATTTATTAAAACATAAAGTTAATGAAGTCCCAGTAGATTATAAATATTTTAAAGAGCATGAATTAGCATAGAATTTCATAAAAAATTTGATGAGTGATAGAAGTAACTTGAATAATCTGAATTTTGTAGCTTTTACTATATCTTTGGATATGGAATCACAGATTCATTTTATTAATAAAAATAGAGATAGTACTGATGATTTACTCAGACTCGTTAAAGTAAGTGGGCCAAGTGGGAAGAATATTAAGATAGGTAGATAGATATTGGTAAAAGTATTCCTCTTGTCCTTATATAGGAAATCTTTAATATTACAAATAAACTCTTTCTGTAAAATCTTGAACTTATCATTACAATTTATAGAATTAAAGTCAACGCATCTAATAATGAAAGTAGAAACTGACTTTAAAATCTTGTCTATTGGATAACATAGAGTTAGATTCTTTTATCGATGAATTATGAACAAACTGAACTGAAGTATTTTATAGACTTGTCAAGAACGTTTTTTGGTATATTCCTAGCAAACGACGCGTTCAACGATCGGGATGAGTTATACGTAATTCGATTCGTCTAATTCAGTATATTATTTCATTAGTATATGCATTTCATTATCTGCGGAAATTCGGTATTTTTACAAAGTAACTAAGTATTTTAAATATATTCTGACAGGTTCACAGGTGGAAACAAGTGACTGTCGTTACCTGTGTTCAAAATGCCAGCTAGTCAAATGCTAATTTGTTAACAATAACATTTATTGAATGAAATTTCTGCTATTTCTGCAAATATCTCATTGAATAAATCACCATCTTTCTATTATATATACATTTACTAAATACATAATGGCTCAGGTATCCAATGAAGTTACTCTTATTGAAAATATAAAATATTGATAGTATTATATGTTAGAAAAAAGTGGTTTCTTCAATTTAATTCATGTAAGCATCAGTAATGAGATCTTGAAAATTGACGCTGTGATTAATTTTCAAATGGCCTCTGTGCCATTATTTCTACAACAAAATGTTGATTCATCAGTCTCTATCTACTCTACCCTTCCACAATTGCTGCGCAGTATTTTTATTTAATGTTAGTTATATAATATCACGACATTGCTCATAATTATATGTTAGCATATATGGTAATTTTAAAACAATATCTGTAACTGAGTTTGTTTTTAGAAAACCACGTTCTTTGCTTTTCAAATATCTTTATATAATGCAATGGCTTTTAAAAAATAAGGGTATAAACATCTCACCGTAAACCGTAAATAGTTTACATTTTAAAGATCCAGAAACAGGCGCTCATACGAATAAAACAGAAACTACGTGGAAGCATAGTAAACACTTTTTGCCTGAATATTGTCGGTTAGCATTTGCAGTTCCACACGTTTTTTAATATGTTTTTCTAACATATAATACAAAATAATAAATATTATATTTTCTATTTTCAGCAAAAAAGATAATTTCATTGGGTACTTAAGCCATTACGTGTTTTATAAACCTTCCAAGCAAGGAAAGGATGATTTATTTAATCAGTTCTTAAAAGAAATTTCAGAAATTTCATTTGATGATGATTGATTCTGTAAAAAATCAAAATATACCAGACTTAGATGATAATGAAATTTAATAATAAAAACAAGTTAAACCAACGTACTGCGTGCAATAGTAATTTACTATATATTGTAAACACTGTCAGCGGCGGGGAGACATTTTTTACTGTTGCTGCATGTACTGTCTACATACCTGGTTTTAATACTGTCCACCTGACCGACTCGTGGAAGTTCTATGCCTAAAAAAATGATTTTTATGCATCATACAAATTCTTCTACAAATTCCCATTTGACAATGTAGAATAGATCCAATTAGATAAATTATTTATAATTTTTAAAATGAACATAGCAACGATGGTCACTAGTTTCTATCTGTGAACCTGTCAAAAAATCTACTTGACCTTACTTTTTTACTGTAACTTTTTATAATAACTGTTAAAATACTGTTTATATTATTTATTATAATGAATCTTGTTACAAAACAAACACACTTATTTTCCATTGTGAAAAGAAAACTTAAAAACTAAAAGAACATTCCTCTACATGTGCTTCTTTCACACACACACACACACACACACACACACACACACACACACACACACACACACACCACACTACCCCTCTTATCTGAAACGGTAAACTCCTAAACACTAAAGAAACTAACGAATTTTAAGTCATATTTCTAACACGCCTTCTTGACTTAAAATTTATCAAAACAACAACAAAAATTTTGCCTTTCCTAACGATTTAGTCAGTACATCTGCAATTTGATCGTCCGTAGTCACACTTATTAGTCCCTTTTTTCATAATCATAAACAAAATGATAACTTATATCTATATGCTTGGAATTTTTTGAAAATTTTCCATTTTTTGATAAGGCTATCGCTCCAATATTGTCTTCATATATTTTTACTGGATTGTCATTCTTCACGTCAAAAACAGATAAAATGCCCTTAATTGGAATGATTTCTTCTACACAATCAGCAAGAGCGTAGTATTCAGCATGCGTTGAGGCTCTGGAGACAATTTTTTGTTTTTGCGATTTCCATAGTACTACATTTCCAAAAACTCGTATGATTATCCCTGTAGTCGATTTTCTGTCCGTAGTGTCTGCAGCCCAATCAGCGTCAACAAATGCATCCATTATTTCCTGAGTAGTTGAGTTATAAACAAGATTTATGGAACGAGTGTGATACAAGTATTTTAGAACACGTGTGCTGTCATAGCTATTTTGGAATCGACTTAGGTAATTGACCGCAAATGAAATGTCTGGGCGAGTACCATTTGCAATATACAATAATGCTCCAATTAAATTCCTATATTTCAGTTCTTCATCCACTATATCAGCAGGTTCAATTTTTCGATTCATTTCCATAGGTGTATCGAACCTTTTACTATTTATTATTCCGTACTTATGACTAAGATTTTCAATATATTTTTCTTGATTCAAGTATATTTCCTCTTTACTTTGGTTACGTTGTACTTCAATTCCCAAGTATTGCTTTATTTGTCCCAAGTCTTTCATGCGAAATCGTTTATTAAGCATGATCTTAACTTCATCTATAGCCATTTCATTTATACCACTGATTAATATATCATCCACATATAAAATAATATATATTTTTGTGTCGTTTATCTCTCCAGTATACAGACAGTAATCATAATCAGATCTTTCAAAATGCAAGCTTATCATGTAATTATGAAAACAATCATACCAGTCACGTGGACTTTCTCTCAATCCATAAAGCGCCTTCTTAAGTAAACAAACCTTATCTGACTGTATATTACTACCATCAGGAGGGTAGATGTAAACTTCAGACTTGATATTTCCGTTTAAAAAAGCTGTTTGAACATCCATTTGTTCTATTTTTAAATTTTTAACACATGCAATTGACAGCAACACCTTTAGCGTGCTCATTCTTGCAACCGGTGAATAAACTTCTTCATCGCTTTGGTACAACTGTTGGAAATGCGACTTTGGCGACAATGCGCGCTTTGCATACTCCATCTGTCTTAATTCTATATATCCACTTTACTTCAATTATTTTCTTATTTATTGGAACGTTGACCAAATCCCATGTGTCGTTTTCTTTTAAACCATCAAGTTCTTGTTTCATAGCCGCTTTCCATTTTCTTGACTCTTCGCAGTTCAATGGTTCTTGGTAGTTTTCAGGTATCAAAGCATTGCAATAGTTTATATATACGACATGATCATCAAATTTCACAACATTTCACACATTATGTTACGCTTGGGGCGTGTATCTTATTTAACTTCCTCAGTTTTGCTGCATTGATAATCGTCAGTTTTATTTTCTTTTATTTTCAAAACTCTTTCTTCTTCTTCTTCTTCTTCTTTTGGCGTTTCCCCTTCGTATTTTTCTTCGTTATCAGTATTTCTATAAATGGTATATCTTGCACGTGACGACTTACAACTATTTTGTCATTAACCAATATCTGTATACCCTATTAATATTAATTCCTTTTTCGGCCTTTGGATTTAGCTTTGAATATCTGCATGCCTCGGGAATTCGTACAAAAGCAGTGCTTCCATATAAGTGTAAGTTTGAAACATCAGCCCTTTTATTAAAAAATATTTCATATGGTGTTTTTCTTATTCTTGTGTTTGCTAATAGGCGATTTCCAATGTAGGCAGCCGTGTAAATACATTCTGGCCAATAAAACTTGTCGACATTTGCCTCTGACAGCAAGCAGCGTGCACGATCCATTATCGTTCTGTTGTGCCTTTCGGCGACTCCGTTCAATTCGTGTGTGTATGCTGGTCCTGGTTTCAAATAAATACCTTCTCGTTTCGCTAATTCATCAAAGTTTTTGTTAAGATATGATTCTCTTCCATTGTCACATCGAATTTCTTTAATACTTTTTCCAGTTTGATTTTTTACTAATTTCCTAATATACCTAATGAAGCAATAAAAAACATCACTTTTTTGTTTTATGCAATACACAACAGCAATTTTACTGAAATCATCTATAAAAGACACAAAGTATTTCTCACCATTATGACCTGTCTGAGTTATTGGACCATGGACATCTGTATGGACTATTTGTAACAAATCATTTGCTCTTGTACGTTTGTTTTTAAATTTCAAATTTTTCATTTTATTCTCCGGACAAACTTCGCATTTTATAAATTCGTTTTCGAGTTTCACCGGTGTTCCATTTAGCAGCTGAGCTTCACACAAATATTTTAAATCTCTAAAATTTGTGTGACAAAGTATATATCTATGCCATTTTTCTATATTTGAAATTCCCATTGAACTAGTGTACGTACTTGTTTTCTTATTCTCAAGTCTGGCAACTTCTCCATTTAATTCAAAGAGTTTATTTCTTTTAACAGCAATAGCAATGAGTTTTTCTTTCGAATTACAAATTTTATTGTAATTCATTGTCTTTCTCAAACATTATTTTTAATTGTTTTGATTTACAAATACAAGAGACACTTAGTAAGTTTTGTTTCATTTCTGGTACATAGTATATACATTTTTAATCTTTATTTCCTCCGACTTATCATTAATGTTAATCATTACATTACCAATTTTTCCAGATATTAGTTTAAAACCATCACCAACTTTAATATCAACCGGGTTTTGTAGATTTTTGGATTCATAAAAGTACTCATCTGTGTTTATTATGTGATCTGAGCAACCACTATCTAGTAGCCATTTAATATTTCTACTTCTTCTATTTTGCTACTTTTCATTACTTCAACCTTGAATGAATTGTAATTTCTACTGTCATCTAGACTCGAATTTCCAGCCACTTTTCTATCGTGTCTATTTTGTATATGTTTGAAAAGGTTGCATTTTGTAATAATTATTAAAGTTTTCTGGGCAGTAACGTTGGATGTGCCCTGACTTATTACACTGACTTAACATACCGCTTCAGTAGTCGTTGCACTGCTATGCTGATTATCCTTTGAATTGAGATACTTGTTCTGATTGCGTTGTACGTGTCGAAACCTATGACCTCTAGGATTTTTAGTTAAATTTGAACTAAACGTGCGAGTGTAATTTCTGCTGTACTCAAAGTAGTAACTTTTACCGTTTCTCTTTTGATACTCTAACAGTAATTTAGATTTTACATACTCCACTGTTTTCTCCTTCGTTGGCAGTGCATCAATAATATCAACAATACGTGAGAAGTTAACGTTAATAACAGATAATTCAATTTATCCTCTTCATTCACAGTCTCACCAGTATTTTTGAGCCTATTTATATGCGTTTCAAATTCGTTAAAGAAGTCACTTGGATTTTCACCTTCTTTCATTTTTAATTCTAACAATCTTCTTTTACACAATAGCTTTACTGCACTGTTTTTAACTAGATAAATTTCGTCAAGCTTTGCAATCATATTTTTCGCAGTCGTTTCTGATATTATTAATTCTAACTGAGTGTTTGAAATACTGTTTACGATGTAACTTTTTGCTTTAATTTCCTTTTTTATTCCAATCTTCGACTCTTATTTCAGCCGGTCTTTCATCATGTAGAATAACCTCGTTACAGTCTTTCATTTCTAAAAATAAATTTAGCCTGAATTTCCAGTTCCATAAAATATTTGTAACATGAAATCGTCCTTTTTTTCACTTGCCATGCTTCAAACTTAGGTTATCTTCCTTTCACAACTAAATTTCTTTTCTTTACTGTTAACGAACAAACCACGGACCTCTGCTACCATGTTAAAATACTGTTTATATTATTTATTATAATGAATCTTGTTACAAAACAAACACACTTATTTTCCATTGTGAAAAGAAAACTTAAAAACTAAAAGAACATTTCTCGACGTGTGCTTCTTTCACACACACACACGCGCGCGCGCACACACTCCTAAACACTAAAGAAACTAACGAATTTTAAGTCATATTTCTAACAATAACAGTAACAGTTTATAAAAAAATAACGAATTTCCACAGATGCATAGAAATGCATATCAATAATGTACTGAATTAGGCGAATCGAATAATGTATAACTCACCCCGATCCGTGAACGGGCCTAGCGTTTGCTAGGAATATAATTAATGTTCCATAACTTTTCAACAAAGTCTAAAATTTTTCCCAAGGGTTTTTGAATACCTATACACTGTATAGATATCCTGTTTCCTTCAACCGAACGACATGTGTCCCTAAAAAATATATTTATAAAGTAAGTCGGTCAAGTAGGAAGAATATTCAGATATTTAAGAATATGAATATATTGGTAAAAATATCCATTCCTCTTACCTTTATGTCCTGTGTATTGGATAATATAGATTTACATACTTTTACCGCTGAATTCGAAATTCTGAACTAAACATAGGTACAGGACTCGTAAAAACCGTTTTTTATTCTTTTTATAGTTTTATCTGTTTTCCAAAAAACAACCAATTAAATTAAGTTGCAAGAATGCAAAAGCGATAAAACTTACAGAGGCTTTAATAGAAAATTATAAAACAAAATGTTTACTTAAGACTTTACCTTTTGTAAAAACCGGCGATATTGACTGTGTGTGTGTGTAAATCGTCGTACGTTCGTGCCCGGTGCAGTAAAACACGTGCATCGATCTAGGTTACGTACGTTCCTCACGTGCCACTTTCTCAATCTATACTTTTACATAAAAATTACTTAGAAAATCACTCCTACTCCTCATTTGGACAGAATTTTTACTTTCATGATTTTAGCGAAAAGTCGTTTTCCTGCTCGGGGAACACATATGTACAGGGTGTTCGGCCACCCCTGGGAAAAATTTTAATGGGGGATTCTAGATGCCAAAATACGAAAATACAGACGAAAATCAAGAATACCAATTTGTTGATAGAGGCTACGTTGAAAAGTTATTAACAATTAAACTCAAAAATTTCAAATCGTTCTGGAAAAATTGTTATCGGTTGCGGGGGTCAATTGCAATCATTTTTGGTGAATACACATACCTCCGAAATCTTACCCACTTTCGAGATAAAAATTCGAGAATGTGTGAAATTTTTTCGATGGAAAAGAAAAATTTCAAATCGTTTTGGAAAAATTGTTATCGGTTGCGGGGGTTACTTACAACCATTTTGGGTGAATCGTCATACCCCCCTAATCATACGCATTTTCGAGAAAGAAATTCAGTAGGGGCGGAACTTTAAACGTTAATAACTTTTTAATAAAGCCTCCATTAACAAATTGGTATTCTTGATTTTCGTCTTACTTTGGTCTCTAGAATCCCCTGGGAGAAATTGTAATGGGAGATTCTAGAGGTTAAAGTAGGATGAAAATCAAGAATACCAATTTGTTGATGGAGTAATACGATACTAAACAAGTTATTGACGTTTAAAGTTCCGCTCTTACTTTCGAATTTTTTTCTCGAAAATGCGCAGGATTTCGTATGTGGTATGTCTATTCACCGAAAATAATTGTAATTGACCCCCGAAACCGAAAGTAATTTTTTCAGAACGATTTGAAATTTTCTTTTTCTTTCGTCGAAAAATTTAGGCACTGTCTGTCGATTTTTCTTAAAAATTCCTTTCTGATTTTTATTCAGTTTGTAAAATAGTTGTTTAATAATACTCTTTGTGTAGGTACCCATGAGCTCTACTCGCGAAAAAAAACGTTTCATTGGAATATATTCACTATTCACTATATCAGTAGGAGTTGCGGGGGCTGTTTGAAAATTTGACCAGTTATATGGGATTTTTCTCACTTTACGGGGTCAAGGAACAACTTTTCCAACATCTCTACATATTCTCCATTAAAATATGCGTTGTGTTGCTGTTTGAAACATTAAAATCGTTCAATCCGGCTGTCGACCAAAAAAAAAAAATGCTTGTAACTGACCCCTGCAACGAAAACTAATTCTTCCAAGACGATTCGAAATTCTTTTTTACTTGAATTTTTTTTGTCGAAACTGAGTAGGATTTCGGGGGTACGATTCTAACTGACCTCCGCGACCAAAAATAATTTTTTCAGAACGATTTGAAATTTTTTTATTTAATGTTATTAATAACTACTTTTTAACGAAACCTCAGTCGAAAAATTGATATTCTTAATTTTCGTCTTATTTTGGCTTCTAGAATCTCCCATTAAAATTTTTCCCAGGGGTGGCCAAACACCCTGTATATATTAAATCAATATTAATGAAATTACACCTTGACCGAATTCATTTCAATCCCCCCACACTAATACATATATTGTGTGTAGCCCATAAATGGTTGAGAATGGAGTCACCTTTCCTATACTGGTATTATTAGATGGTCGCAGGTCCTGCATAAATTTCAATTTACATAATTTTTGTTTTGAGTAAACTCATTTTACCTTTTTGTATATTACCTAATGCAACTCATATTTTCCAGCCATGCGATGTAGGAATATTTAGACGATTAAAAGTTGCATGGCGAAAGGTAGTACAGGAACATAGACAAAGTACGTAGGTAGACTAAACCCATTACGAAGGTGAATTTCGCACCAATATATATATCATACCATATATAAATTCCATGAAGAAGGAAATGCTTTTAAAGCTTGTGGTGGCCTATGACCGTTTAACTCAAATACAATTTACTAGACAAAACGTATTTCAGAAAGAAGAAAATAAATTAGAATTCATGTCGCCAGATGAAACTGACATCAATGACAGCAATATAGGTAGTTTTACATAGCATTCAAGAGCATATTCCAGATGATCTGAGAGGGGAACAATTTTCTTTTCTATATAGAAAATATTAAAATACAATCGGGACACAACTAAGACACAACACAAGACACAACTCGCAGAGAGAAAGCACTGCTGATGTTCAACGCAGTGCAGTTCATAGTAACAGTAAAACCAATACCAGTGTAGAAGACTAATTTAACAACGTTTCGCTAGAAGAAACTAATATATGATATACTGATCATTAATTAACTTTAATATTTCATGACAATGATGCTTTTACTTTTTTCTAATGGGAATTGTTTTGTTTCCGATGGTACTGAAATCAAACTACATTAATTCTACAACGTTACTTTACTTATTTTCTCGTAAAGACAAAGATTCTTCAGAATCTATTCTGGATAAACATTATCAACATTATCAAAAAATTGAAAAAACAACAAAGAAAAGAAAAGAAAAGAAAAGAAATATAGAAAGGTGTGTGCAATCAAAGTTACATCAAAGACATGGAAATAGACTCAGCTTGAAAAAATAGAAGCAATTGATAACCAGGAAAAAGAAAAACAAAGAATGAAAGAAGAACGATTAGAAAAGAAAAAAACAAGCCGAGAAATTAAAAGAAGAAAAGCTATTGAAAAAAGAAAGAAAAACAGAAAAATGAAAAGGAAAAGGAGAAAGAAAAGCAAGACGAAGAGAAGGAGAAATGTAAAACTCAAACTAAAAATAAAAATAAAGTTAAGAACGTGAAAAGAAAATAATAAATAATATTATTGTGTTGTTTTTACAGGGTGAATGTAGTAACTGAACCAGGTGGTTATGACTATGCAACATTTTTATTAGCATCTTTTTCAAACTCCACTTGGAACAACACTGTACGTATGTATGTATGGGATTATCAGGAACCGTGTTTGTTCGTTAATCGGCACACTCGTATTTATTTCGTTAAACACAGTCACACCTACTACGTACTTTTCTTCAATCTTTCTCTCTTCCGTGCTGTCTTTTCTCGCTTTCTGGGTTATTCACCCATCAGCTGTTCGGCCGTACGCTCGCCGCGTGTTGACGGCTTTTTCGGCGGTAACCGTCTTCGCTCGTGCAAGCTCGTGGACAGCGAACGATTCGCTGTTCGACCAAAAATTCGTGCGCGATTTAATAATTTTCAACTGCACGGTTCCCTACATACAGGGTGTTCGGCCATCCATGGGAAAAATTTTAATGGGGGATTCTAGAGGTCAAAATAAGACGAAAATCAAGAATACCAATTTGTTGATGGAGGCACTGTTAAAAAGTTATTAATGTTTAAAGTTCCGCTCGTACTGAATTTTTTTCTCGAAAATGCGCAAGATTACGGGGGTATGTCTATACATAAAAAATGATTGTCACCGACCCTCGCAACTGAAAATAATTTTTCACAGAACGATTTGAAATCTTTCTTTTTCATCGAAAAATATAGGCACCCGATTAGATTTTCGGTAAGGAATTTTTTTCTCGAAAGTGCGTAGGATTTCGGGGGTATGTGTAATGACCAAAAATGATTGTAATTGACCCCTGTAACCGAAAATAATTTTTTTAGAACGATTTGAAAAATTTGTTTTTCGCCGAAAAATATCAACACATACTCGAATTTTTTTCTCGAAACTGAGTAAGATTTCGAATATATGTCTATTCACTAAAAATGCTTGTAATTGACCTCCGCCGCCGAAAATAATTTTTCTGGAACGATTTGAAATTTTTGAATCAAATTGTTAATAACTTTTTAACGAAGCCTCCATCAACAAATTGGTATTCTTGATTTTCGTCTTAGTTTGGCCTCTAGAATATCCTATTAAAATGTTTCTCAGGGCTGGCCGAACACCCTCTATACTACTATGTTTACTAGATCCTGGGTTTTTTTCGGGTTTGAATCACGTAGTAATGTGGTACCACACAGAAACAGTCCATTAAACCCGGATTCGGACAGTATTTTGGAGGATAACACTGGTTAGGCTTGGGTTTCGTCTGGGTTATGTCCGCACCTGGCTCATGATTTTGCCATCTTCGCATACTTGTTGGCCAGATCCTGGGGTTTTTTCGTGTTTGATCACGTAGTAATGTGGTAACACACTGAAGCAGTCAATAAAACCTGGTTTCGATCAATATTTTAGAGGATAACACCGGTTAGGTCTGGGTTAGGTCTGGGATTTGCGCGCATCTGGCTTATACTTTCGCCTTTTTCGCAAACTTGTTGGCCAGATCCTGGGTATTTTCCGTGTTTGAATCACGTAGTAATGTGGTAACACACCGAAGCAGTCAATTAAACCTGGTTTCGATCAATATTTCAGAGGATAACACCGGTTAGGTCTGGGTTTCGTCTGGGTTATGTCCGCACCTGGCTCATGATTTTGCCATCTTCGCATACTTGTTGGCCAGATCCTGGGGTTTTTTCGTGTTTGATCACGTAGTAATGTGGTAACACACTGAAGCAGTCAATAAAACCTGGTTTCGATCAATATTTTAGAGGATAACACCGGTTAGGTCTGGGTTAGGTCTGGGATTTGCGCGCATCTGGCTTATACTTTCGCCTTTTTCGCAAACTTGTTGGCCAGATCCTGGGTATTTTCCGTGTTTGAATCACGTAGTAATGTGGTAACACACCGAAGCAGTCAATTAAACCTGGTTTCGATCAATATTTCAGAGGATAACACCGGTTAGGTCTGGGTTAGGTCTGGGTTATGCCCGCATCTGGCTCATGATTTTGCCTTCTTCGCATACTTGTTGGCCAGATCCTGGGTTTTTTTCGTGTTTGAATCACGTAGTAATGTGGTAACACACTGAAGCAGTCAATTAAACCTGGTTTCGACGAATATTTTAGAGGATAACACCGGTTAGGTCTGGGTTAGGTCTGGGATATGCGCGCTTCTGGCTTATACTTTCGCCTTTTTCGCAAACTTGTTGGCCAGATCCTGGGTTTTTTCCGTGTTTGAATCACGTAGTAATGTGGTAACACACTGAAGCAGTCAATTAAACCTGGTTTCGATCAATATTTTAGAGGATAACACCGGTTAGGTCTGGGTTAGGTCTGGGTTATGCCCGCATCTGGCTCATGATTTTGCCTTCTTCGCATACTTGTTGGCCAGATCCTGGGTTTTTTTCGTGTTTGAATCACGTAGTAATGTGGTAACACACTGAAGCAGTCAATTAAACCTGGTTTCGACGAATATTTTAGAGGATAACACCGGTTAGGTCTGGGTTAGGTCTGGGATATGCGCGCTTCTGGCTTATACTTTCGCCTTTTTCGCAAACTTGTTGGCCAGATCCTGGGTTTTTTCCGTGTTTGAATCACGTAGTAATGTGGTAACACACTGAAGCAGTCAATTAAACCTGGTTTCGATCAATATTTTAGAGGATAACACCGGTTAGGTCTGGGTTAGGTCTGGGTTATGCCCGCATCTGGCTCATGATTTTGCCTTCTTCGCATACTTGTTGGCCAGATCCTGGGTTTTTTTCGTGTTTGAATCACGTAGTAATGTGGTAATACACTGAAGCAGTCAATAAAACCTGGTTTCGATCAATATTTTACAGGATAACACCGGTTAGGTCTGGGTTAGGTCTGGGTTATGCCCGCATCTGGCTCATGATTTTGCCTTCTTCGCATACTTGTTGGCCAGATCCTGGGTTTTTTTCGTGTTTGAATCACGTAGTAATGTGGTAACACACTGATGCTGTCAATTAAACCTGGTTTCGATCAATATTTCAGAGGATAACACCGGTTAGGTCTGGGTTAGGTCTGGGTTATGCCCGCATCTGGCTCATGATTTTGCCTTCTTCGCATACGTGTTGGCCACGTGTTGACGATAAAACTGTAAGATATAGGATGAATTAAGTTCCATGTCCCTAAAATTTTCCAAATCATAGATTTAAAAATGATTTAGATATTTAGATGATTTTAGTGTGGGTATTTATACAAGTATGTAAATCTCTATTTATGCATAACATGTTACCCCTAAATGGGCAAGTTAATGAATTATATA
Source organism: Colletes latitarsis (assembly GCF_051014445.1). Lineage (NCBI taxonomy): Eukaryota > Metazoa > Arthropoda > Insecta > Hymenoptera > Colletidae > Colletes > Colletes latitarsis. The sequence continues at coordinate 35,199,376 of NW_027488367.1, forward strand.
CATGTTAATTGTATAATAATAACCCTTTGTTCCTCATAAAAATTCATAACTGAATTGCTATCATTCTAAAAAAATCCATCCCAAAATATATTGTCAAAACTAGTAATAAATTATTTGAACAAGGTGATAACAGATTTGAAATATTTAATAAAATTTAAATACCAGTAGTATTAATAAAAGATAATATTAATACTATTTTGACACTGTTATTTGATTTTAATATTAATTATAGATACTTTGATTATTGATTTATTAAAACATAAAGTTAATGAAGTCCCAGTAGATTATAAATATTTTAAAGAGCATGAATTAGCATAGAATTTCATAAAAAATTTGATGAGTGATAGAAGTAACTTGAATAATCTGAATTTTGTAGCTTTTACTATATCTTTGGATATGGAATCACAGATTCATTTTATTAATAAAAATAGAGATAGTACTGATGATTTACTCAGACTCGTTAAAGTAAGTGGGCCAAGTGGGAAGAATATTAAGATAGGTAGATAGATATTGGTAAAAGTATTCCTCTTGTCCTTATATAGGAAATCTTTAATATTACAAATAAACTCTTTCTGTAAAATCTTGAACTTATCATTACAATTTATAGAATTAAAGTCAACGCATCTAATAATGAAAGTAGAAACTGACTTTAAAATCTTGTCTATTGGATAACATAGAGTTAGATTCTTTTATCGATGAATTATGAACAAACTGAACTGAAGTATTTTATAGACTTGTCAAGAACGTTTTTTGGTATATTCCTAGCAAACGACGCGTTCAACGATCGGGATGAGTTATACGTAATTCGATTCGTCTAATTCAGTATATTATTTCATTAGTATATGCATTTCATTATCTGCGGAAATTCGGTATTTTTACAAAGTAACTAAGTATTTTAAATATATTCTGACAGGTTCACAGGTGGAAACAAGTGACTGTCGTTACCTGTGTTCAAAATGCCAGCTAGTCAAATGCTAATTTGTTAACAATAACATTTATTGAATGAAATTTCTGCTATTTCTGCAAATATCTCATTGAATAAATCACCATCTTTCTATTATATATACATTTACTAAATACATAATGGCTCAGGTATCCAATGAAGTTACTCTTATTGAAAATATAAAATATTGATAGTATTATATGTTAGAAAAAAGTGGTTTCTTCAATTTAATTCATGTAAGCATCAGTAATGAGATCTTGAAAATTGACGCTGTGATTAATTTTCAAATGGCCTCTGTGCCATTATTTCTACAACAAAATGTTGATTCATCAGTCTCTATCTACTCTACCCTTCCACAATTGCTGCGCAGTATTTTTATTTAATGTTAGTTATATAATATCACGACATTGCTCATAATTATATGTTAGCATATATGGTAATTTTAAAACAATATCTGTAACTGAGTTTGTTTTTAGAAAACCACGTTCTTTGCTTTTCAAATATCTTTATATAATGCAATGGCTTTTAAAAAATAAGGGTATAAACATCTCACCGTAAACCGTAAATAGTTTACATTTTAAAGATCCAGAAACAGGCGCTCATACGAATAAAACAGAAACTACGTGGAAGCATAGTAAACACTTTTTGCCTGAATATTGTCGGTTAGTATTTGCAGTTCCACACGTTTTTTAATATGTTTTTCTAACATATAATACAAAATAATAAATATTATATTTTCTATTTTCAGCAAAAAAGATAATTTCATTGGGTACTTAAGCCATTACGTGTTTTATAAACCTTCCAAGCAAGGAAAGGATGATTTATTTAATCAGTTCTTAAAAGAAATTTCAGAAATTTCATTTGATGATGATCGATTCTGTAAAAAATCAAAATATACCAGACTTAGATGATAATGAAATTTAATAATAAAAACAAGTTAAACCAACGTACTGCGTACAATAGTAATTTACTATATATTGTAAACACTGTCAGCGACGGGGAGACATTTTTTACTGTTGCTGCATGTACTGTCTACATACCTGGTTTTAATACTGTCCACCTGACCGACTCGTGGAAGTTCTATGCCTAAAAAAATGATTTTTATGCATCATACAAATTCTTCTACAAATTCCCATTTGACAATGTAGAATAGATCCAATTAGATAAATTATTTATAATTTTTAAAATGAACATAGCAACGATGGTCACTAGTTTCTATCTGTGAACCTGTCAAAAAATCTACTTGACCTTACTTTTTTACTGTAACTTTTTATAATAACTGTTAAAATACTGTTTATATTATTTATTATAATGAATCTTGTTACAAAACAAACACACTTATTTTCCATTGTGAAAAGAAAACTTAAAAACTAAAAGAACATTCCTCTACATGTGCTTCTTTCACACACACACACACACACACACACACACACACACACACACACACACACACACACACCACACTACCCCTCTTATCTGAAACGGTAAACTCCTAAACACTAAAGAAACTAACGAATTTTAAGTCATATTTCTAACACGCCTTCTTGACTTAAAATTTATCAAAACAACAACAAAAATTTTGCCTTTCCTAACGATTTAGTCAGTACATCTGCAATTTGATCGTCCGTAGTCACACTTATTAGTCCCTTTTTTCATAATCATAAACAAAATGATAACTTATATCTATATGCTTGGAATTTTTTGAAAATTTTCCATTTTTTGATAAGGCTATCGCTCCAATATTGTCTTCATATATTTTTACTGGATTGTCATTCTTCACGTCAAAAACAGATAAAATGCCCTTAATTGGAATGATTTCTTCTACACAATCAGCAAGAGCGTAGTATTCAGCATGCGTTGAGGCTCTGGAGACAATTTTTTGTTTTTGCGATTTCCATAGTACTACATTTCCAAAAACTCGTATGATTATCCCTGTAGTCGATTTTCTGTCCGTAGTGTCTGCAGCCCAATCAGCGTCAACAAATGCATCCATTATTTCCTGAGTAGTTGAGTTATAAACAAGATTTATGGAACGAGTGTGATACAAGTATTTTAGAACACGTGTGCTGTCATAGCTATTTTGGAATCGACTTAGGTAATTGACCGCAAATGAAATGTCTGGGCGAGTACCATTTGCAATATACAATAATGCTCCAATTAAATTCCTATATTTCAGTTCTTCATCCACTATATCAGCAGGTTCAATTTTTCGATTCATTTCCATAGGTGTATCGAACCTTTTACTATTTATTATTCCGTACTTATGACTAAGATTTTCAATATATTTTTCTTGATTCAAGTATATTTCCTCTTTACTTTGGTTACGTTGTACTTCAATTCCCAAGTATTGCTTTATTTGTCCCAAGTCTTTCATGCGAAATCGTTTATTAAGCATGATCTTAACTTCATCTATAGCCATTTCATTTATACCACTGATTAATATATCATCCACATATAAAATAATATATATTTTTGTGTCGTTTATCTCTCCAGTATACAGACAGTAATCATAATCAGATCTTTCAAAATGCAAGCTTATCATGTAATTATGAAAACAATCATACCAGTCACGTGGACTTTCTCTCAATCCATAAAGCGCCTTCTTAAGTAAACAAACCTTATCTGACTGTATATTACTACCATCAGGAGGGTAGATGTAAACTTCAGACTTGATATTTCCGTTTAAAAAAGCTGTTTGAACATCCATTTGTTCTATTTTTAAATTTTTAACACATGCAATTGACAGCAACACCTTTAGCGTGCTCATTCTTGCAACCGGTGAATAAACTTCTTCATCGCTTTGGTACAACTGTTGGAAATGCGACTTTGGCGACAATGCGCGCTTTGCATACTCCATCTGTCTTAATTCTATATATCCACTTTACTTCAATTATTTTCTTATTTATTGGAACGTTGACCAAATCCCATGTGTCGTTTTCTTTTAAACCATCAAGTTCTTGTTTCATAGCCGCTTTCCATTTTCTTGACTCTTCGCAGTTCAATGGTTCTTGGTAGTTTTCAGGTATCAAAGCATTGCAATAGTTTATATATACGACATGATCATCAAATTTCACAACATTTCACACATTATGTTACGCTTGGGGCGTGTATCTTATTTAACTTCCTCAGTTTTGCTGCATTGATAATCGTCAGTTTTATTTTCTTTTATTTTCAAAACTCTTTCTTCTTCTTCTTCTTCTTCTTTTGGCGTTTCCCCTTCGTATTTTTCTTCGTTATCAGTATTTCTATAAATGGTATATCTTGCACGTGACGACTTACAACTATTTTGTCATTAACCAATATCTGTATACCCTATTAATATTAATTCCTTTTTCGGCCTTTGGATTTAGCTTTGAATATCTGCATGCCTCGGGAATTCGTACAAAAGCAGTGCTTCCATATAAGTGTAAGTTTGAAACATCAGCCCTTTTATTAAAAAATATTTCATATGGTGTTTTTCTTATTCTTGTGTTTGCTAATAGGCGATTTCCAATGTAGGCAGCCGTGTAAATACATTCTGGCCAATAAAACTTGTCGACATTTGCCTCTGACAGCAAGCAGCGTGCACGATCCATTATCGTTCTGTTGTGCCTTTCGGCGACTCCGTTCAATTCGTGTGTGTATGCTGGTCCTGGTTTCAAATAAATACCTTCTCGTTTCGCTAATTCATCAAAGTTTTTGTTAAGATATGATTCTCTTCCATTGTCACATCGAATTTCTTTAATACTTTTTCCAGTTTGATTTTTTACTAATTTCCTAATATACCTAATGAAGCAATAAAAAACATCACTTTTTTGTTTTATGCAATACACAACAGCAATTTTACTGAAATCATCTATAAAAGACACAAAGTATTTCTCACCATTATGACCTGTCTGAGTTATTGGACCATGGACATCTGTATGGACTATTTGTAACAAATCATTTGCTCTTGTACGTTTGTTTTTAAATTTCAAATTTTTCATTTTATTCTCCGGACAAACTTCGCATTTTATAAATTCGTTTTCGAGTTTCACCGGTGTTCCATTTAGCAGCTGAGCTTCACACAAATATTTTAAATCTCTAAAATTTGTGTGACAAAGTATATATCTATGCCATTTTTCTATATTTGAAATTCCCATTGAACTAGTGTACGTACTTGTTTTCTTATTCTCAAGTCTGGCAACTTCTCCATTTAATTCAAAGAGTTTATTTCTTTTAACAGCAATAGCAATGAGTTTTTCTTTCGAATTACAAATTTTATTGTAATTCATTGTCTTTCTCAAACATTATTTTTAATTGTTTTGATTTACAAATACAAGAGACACTTAGTAAGTTTTGTTTCATTTCTGGTACATAGTATATACATTTTTAATCTTTATTTCCTCCGACTTATCATTAATGTTAATCATTACATTACCAATCTTTCCAGATATTAGTTTAAAACCATCACCAACTTTAATATCAACCGGGTTTTGTAGATTTTTGGATTCATAAAAGTACTCATCTGTGTTTATTATGTGATCTGAGCAACCACTATCTAGTAGCCATTTAATATTTCTACTTCTTCTATTTTGCTACTTTTCATTACTTCAACCTTGAATGAATTGTAATTTCTACTGTCATCTAGACTCGAATTTCCAGCCACTTTTCTATCGTGTCTATTTTGTATATGTTTGAAAAGGTTGCATTTTGTAATAATTATTAAAGTTTTCTGGGCAGTAACGTTGGATGTGCCCTGACTTATTACACTGACTTAACATACCGCTTCAGTAGTCGTTGCACTGCTATGCTGATTATCCTTTGAATTGAGATACTTGTTCTGATTGCGTTGTACGTGTCGAAACCTATGACCTCTAGGATTTTTAGTTAAATTTGAACTAAACGTGCGAGTGTAATTTCTGCTGTACTCAAAGTAGTAACTTTTACCGTTTCTCTTTTGATACTCTAACAGTAATTTAGATTTTACATACTCCACTGTTTTCTCCTTCGTTGGCAGTGCATCAATAATATCAACAATACGTGAGAAGTTAACGTTAATAACAGATAATTCAATTTATCCTCTTCATTCACAGTCTCACCAGTATTTTTGAGCCTATTTATATGCGTTTCAAATTCGTTAAAGAAGTCACTTGGATTTTCACCTTCTTTCATTTTTAATTCTAACAATCTTCTTTTACACAATAGCTTTACTGCACTGTTTTTAACTAGATAAATTTCGTCAAGCTTTGCAATCATATTTTTCGCAGTCGTTTCTGATATTATTAATTCTAACTGAGTGTTTGAAATACTGTTTACGATGTAACTTTTTGCTTTAATTTCCTTTTTTATTCCAATCTTCGACTCTTATTTCAGCCGGTCTTTCATCATGTAGAATAACCTCGTTACAGTCTTTCATTTCTAAAAATAAATTTAGCCTGAATTTCCAGTTCCATAAAATATTTGTAACATGAAATCGTCCTTTTTTTCACTTGCCATGCTTCAAACTTAGGTTATCTTCCTTTCACAACTAAATTTCTTTTCTTTACTGTTAACGAACAAACCACGGACCTCTGCTACCATGTTAAAATACTGTTTATATTATTTATTATAATGAATCTTGTTACAAAACAAACACACTTATTTTCCATTGTGAAAAGAAAACTTAAAAACTAAAAGAACATTTCTCGACGTGTGCTTCTTTCACACACACACACGCGCGCGCGCACACACTCCTAAACACTAAAGAAACTAACGAATTTTAAGTCATATTTCTAACAATAACAGTAACAGTTTATAAAAAAATAACGAATTTCCACAGATGCATAGAAATGCATATCAATAATGTACTGAATTAGGCGAATCGAATAATGTATAACTCACCCCGATCCGTGAACGGGCCTAGCGTTTGCTAGGAATATAATTAATGTTCCATAACTTTTCAACAAAGTCTAAAATTTTTCCCAAGGGTTTTTGAATACCTATACACTGTATAGATATCCTGTTTCCTTCAACCGAACGACATGTGTCCCTAAAAAATATATTTATAAAGTAAGTCGGTCAAGTAGGAAGAATATTCAGATATTTAAGAATATGAATATATTGGTAAAAATATCCATTCCTCTTACCTTTATGTCCTGTGTATTGGATAATATAGATTTACATACTTTTACCGCTGAATTCGAAATTCTGAACTAAACATAGGTACAGGACTCGTAAAAACCGTTTTTTATTCTTTTTATAGTTTTATCTGTTTTCCAAAAAACAACCAATTAAATTAAGTTGCAAGAATGCAAAAGCGATAAAACTTACAGAGGCTTTAATAGAAAATTATAAAACAAAATGTTTACTTAAGACTTTACCTTTTGTAAAAACCGGCGATATTGACTGTGTGTGTGTGTAAATCGTCGTACGTTCGTGCCCGGTGCAGTAAAACACGTGCATCGATCTAGGTTACGTACGTTCCTCACGTGCCACTTTCTCAATCTATACTTTTACATAAAAATTACTTAGAAAATCACTCCTACTCCTCATTTGGACAGAATTTTTACTTTCATGATTTTAGCGAAAAGTCGTTTTCCTGCTCGGGGAACACATATGTACAGGGTGTTCGGCCACCCCTGGGAAAAATTTTAATGGGGGATTCTAGATGCCAAAATACGAAAATACAGACGAAAATCAAGAATACCAATTTGTTGATAGAGGCTACGTTGAAAAGTTATTAACAATTAAACTCAAAAATTTCAAATCGTTCTGGAAAAATTGTTATCGGTTGCGGGGGTCAATTGCAATCATTTTTGGTGAATACACATACCTCCGAAATCTTACCCACTTTCGAGATAAAAATTCGAGAATGTGTGAAATTTTTTCGATGGAAAAGAAAAATTTCAAATCGTTTTGGAAAAATTGTTATCGGTTGCGGGGGTTACTTACAACCATTTTGGGTGAATCGTCATACCCCCCTAATCATACGCATTTTCGAGAAAGAAATTCAGTAGGGGCGGAACTTTAAACGTTAATAACTTTTTAATAAAGCCTCCATTAACAAATTGGTATTCTTGATTTTCGTCTTACTTTGGTCTCTAGAATCCCCTGGGAGAAATTGTAATGGGAGATTCTAGAGGTTAAAGTAGGATGAAAATCAAGAATACCAATTTGTTGATGGAGTAATACGATACTAAACAAGTTATTGACGTTTAAAGTTCCGCTCTTACTTTCGAATTTTTTTCTCGAAAATGCGCAGGATTTCGTATGTGGTATGTCTATTCACCGAAAATAATTGTAATTGACCCCCGAAACCGAAAGTAATTTTTTCAGAACGATTTGAAATTTTCTTTTTCTTTCGTCGAAAAATTTAGGCACTGTCTGTCGATTTTTCTTAAAAATTCCTTTCTGATTTTTATTCAGTTTGTAAAATAGTTGTTTAATAATACTCTTTGTGTAGGTACCCATGAGCTCTACTCGCGAAAAAAAACGTTTCATTGGAATATATTCACTATTCACTATATCAGTAGGAGTTGCGGGGGCTGTTTGAAAATTTGACCAGTTATATGGGATTTTTCTCACTTTACGGGGTCAAGGAACAACTTTTCCAACATCTCTACATATTCTCCATTAAAATATGCGTTGTGTTGCTGTTTGAAACATTAAAATCGTTCAATCCGGCTGTCGACCAAAAAAAAAAAATGCTTGTAACTGACCCCTGCAACGAAAACTAATTCTTCCAAGACGATTCGAAATTCTTTTTTACTTGAATTTTTTTTGTCGAAACTGAGTAGGATTTCGGGGGTACGATTCTAACTGACCTCCGCGACCAAAAATAATTTTTTCAGAACGATTTGAAATTTTTTTATTTAATGTTATTAATAACTACTTTTTAACGAAACCTCAGTCGAAAAATTGATATTCTTAATTTTCGTCTTATTTTGGCTTCTAGAATCTCCCATTAAAATTTTTCCCAGGGGTGGCCAAACACCCTGTATATATTAAATCAATATTAATGAAATTACACCTTGACCGAATTCATTTCAATCCCCCCACACTAATACATATATTGTGTGTAGCCCATAAATGGTTGAGAATGGAGTCACCTTTCCTATACTGGTATTATTAGATGGTCGCAGGTCCTGCATAAATTTCAATTTACATAATTTTTGTTTTGAGTAAACTCATTTTACCTTTTTGTATATTACCTAATGCAACTCATATTTTCCAGCCATGCGATGTAGGAATATTTAGACGATTAAAAGTTGCATGGCGAAAGGTAGTACAGGAACATAGACAAAGTACGTAGGTAGACTAAACCCATTACGAAGGTGAATTTCGCACCAATATATATATCATACCATATATAAATTCCATGAAGAAGGAAATGCTTTTAAAGCTTGTGGTGGCCTATGACCGTTTAACTCAAATACAATTTACTAGACAAAACGTATTTCAGAAAGAAGAAAATAAATTAGAATTCATGTCGCCAGATGAAACTGACATCAATGACAGCAATATAGGTAGTTTTACATAGCATTCAAGAGCATATTCCAGATGATCTGAGAGGGGAACAATTTTCTTTTCTATATAGAAAATATTAAAATACAATCGGGACACAACTAAGACACAACACAAGACACAACTCGCAGAGAGAAAGCACTGCTGATGTTCAACGCAGTGCAGTTCATAGTAACAGTAAAACCAATACCAGTGTAGAAGACTAATTTAACAACGTTTCGCTAGAAGAAACTAATATATGATATACTGATCATTAATTAACTTTAATATTTCATGACAATGATGCTTTTACTTTTTTCTAATGGGAATTGTTTTGTTTCCGATGGTACTGAAATCAAACTACATTAATTCTACAACGTTACTTTACTTATTTTCTCGTAAAGACAAAGATTCTTCAGAATCTATTCTGGATAAACATTATCAACATTATCAAAAAATTGAAAAAACAACAAAGAAAAGAAAAGAAAAGAAAAGAAATATAGAAAGGTGTGTGCAATCAAAGTTACATCAAAGACATGGAAATAGACTCAGCTTGAAAAAATAGAAGCAATTGATAACCAGGAAAAAGAAAAACAAAGAATGAAAGAAGAACGATTAGAAAAGAAAAAAACAAGCCGAGAAATTAAAAGAAGAAAAGCTATTGAAAAAAGAAAGAAAAACAGAAAAATGAAAAGGAAAAGGAGAAAGAAAAGCAAGACGAAGAGAAGGAGAAATGTAAAACTCAAACTAAAAATAAAAATAAAGTTAAGAACGTGAAAAGAAAATAATAAATAATATTATTGTGTTGTTTTTACAGGGTGAATGTAGTAACTGAACCAGGTGGTTATGACTATGCAACATTTTTATTAGCATCTTTTTCAAACTCCACTTGGAACAACACTGTACGTATGTATGTATGGGATTATCAGGAACCGTGTTTGTTCGTTAATCGGCACACTCGTATTTATTTCGTTAAACACAGTCACACCTACTACGTACTTTTCTTCAATCTTTCTCTCTTCCGTGCTGTCTTTTCTCGCTTTCTGGGTTATTCACCCATCAGCTGTTCGGCCGTACGCTCGCCGCGTGTTGACGGCTTTTTCGGCGGTAACCGTCTTCGCTCGTGCAAGCTCGTGGACAGCGAACGATTCGCTGTTCGACCAAAAATTCGTGCGCGATTTAATAATTTTCAACTGCACGGTTCCCTACATACAGGGTGTTCGGCCATCCATGGGAAAAATTTTAATGGGGGATTCTAGAGGTCAAAATAAGACGAAAATCAAGAATACCAATTTGTTGATGGAGGCACTGTTAAAAAGTTATTAATGTTTAAAGTTCCGCTCGTACTGAATTTTTTTCTCGAAAATGCGCAAGATTACGGGGGTATGTCTATACATAAAAAATGATTGTCACCGACCCTCGCAACTGAAAATAATTTTTCACAGAACGATTTGAAATCTTTCTTTTTCATCGAAAAATATAGGCACCCGATTAGATTTTCGGTAAGGAATTTTTTTCTCGAAAGTGCGTAGGATTTCGGGGGTATGTGTAATGACCAAAAATGATTGTAATTGACCCCTGTAACCGAAAATAATTTTTTTAGAACGATTTGAAAAATTTGTTTTTCGCCGAAAAATATCAACACATACTCGAATTTTTTTCTCGAAACTGAGTAAGATTTCGAATATATGTCTATTCACTAAAAATGCTTGTAATTGACCTCCGCCGCCGAAAATAATTTTTCTGGAACGATTTGAAATTTTTGAATCAAATTGTTAATAACTTTTTAACGAAGCCTCCATCAACAAATTGGTATTCTTGATTTTCGTCTTAGTTTGGCCTCTAGAATATCCTATTAAAATGTTTCTCAGGGCTGGCCGAACACCCTCTATACTACTATGTTTACTAGATCCTGGGTTTTTTTCGGGTTTGAATCACGTAGTAATGTGGTACCACACAGAAACAGTCCATTAAACCCGGATTCGGACAGTATTTTGGAGGATAACACTGGTTAGGCTTGGGTTTCGTCTGGGTTATGTCCGCACCTGGCTCATGATTTTGCCATCTTCGCATACTTGTTGGCCAGATCCTGGGGTTTTTTCGTGTTTGATCACGTAGTAATGTGGTAACACACTGAAGCAGTCAATAAAACCTGGTTTCGATCAATATTTTAGAGGATAACACCGGTTAGGTCTGGGTTAGGTCTGGGATTTGCGCGCATCTGGCTTATACTTTCGCCTTTTTCGCAAACTTGTTGGCCAGATCCTGGGTATTTTCCGTGTTTGAATCACGTAGTAATGTGGTAACACACCGAAGCAGTCAATTAAACCTGGTTTCGATCAATATTTCAGAGGATAACACCGGTTAGGTCTGGGTTTCGTCTGGGTTATGTCCGCACCTGGCTCATGATTTTGCCATCTTCGCATACTTGTTGGCCAGATCCTGGGGTTTTTTCGTGTTTGATCACGTAGTAATGTGGTAACACACTGAAGCAGTCAATAAAACCTGGTTTCGATCAATATTTTAGAGGATAACACCGGTTAGGTCTGGGTTAGGTCTGGGATTTGCGCGCATCTGGCTTATACTTTCGCCTTTTTCGCAAACTTGTTGGCCAGATCCTGGGTATTTTCCGTGTTTGAATCACGTAGTAATGTGGTAACACACCGAAGCAGTCAATTAAACCTGGTTTCGATCAATATTTCAGAGGATAACACCGGTTAGGTCTGGGTTAGGTCTGGGTTATGCCCGCATCTGGCTCATGATTTTGCCTTCTTCGCATACTTGTTGGCCAGATCCTGGGTTTTTTTCGTGTTTGAATCACGTAGTAATGTGGTAACACACTGAAGCAGTCAATTAAACCTGGTTTCGACGAATATTTTAGAGGATAACACCGGTTAGGTCTGGGTTAGGTCTGGGATATGCGCGCTTCTGGCTTATACTTTCGCCTTTTTCGCAAACTTGTTGGCCAGATCCTGGGTTTTTTCCGTGTTTGAATCACGTAGTAATGTGGTAACACACTGAAGCAGTCAATTAAACCTGGTTTCGATCAATATTTTAGAGGATAACACCGGTTAGGTCTGGGTTAGGTCTGGGTTATGCCCGCATCTGGCTCATGATTTTGCCTTCTTCGCATACTTGTTGGCCAGATCCTGGGTTTTTTTCGTGTTTGAATCACGTAGTAATGTGGTAACACACTGAAGCAGTCAATTAAACCTGGTTTCGACGAATATTTTAGAGGATAACACCGGTTAGGTCTGGGTTAGGTCTGGGATATGCGCGCTTCTGGCTTATACTTTCGCCTTTTTCGCAAACTTGTTGGCCAGATCCTGGGTTTTTTCCGTGTTTGAATCACGTAGTAATGTGGTAACACACTGAAGCAGTCAATTAAACCTGGTTTCGATCAATATTTTAGAGGATAACACCGGTTAGGTCTGGGTTAGGTCTGGGTTATGCCCGCATCTGGCTCATGATTTTGCCTTCTTCGCATACTTGTTGGCCAGATCCTGGGTTTTTTTCGTGTTTGAATCACGTAGTAATGTGGTAATACACTGAAGCAGTCAATAAAACCTGGTTTCGATCAATATTTTACAGGATAACACCGGTTAGGTCTGGGTTAGGTCTGGGTTATGCCCGCATCTGGCTCATGATTTTGCCTTCTTCGCATACTTGTTGGCCAGATCCTGGGTTTTTTTCGTGTTTGAATCACGTAGTAATGTGGTAACACACTGATGCTGTCAATTAAACCTGGTTTCGATCAATATTTCAGAGGATAACACCGGTTAGGTCTGGGTTAGGTCTGGGTTATGCCCGCATCTGGCTCATGATTTTGCCTTCTTCGCATACGTGTTGGCCACGTGTTGACGATAAAACTGTAAGATATAGGATGAATTAAGTTCCATGTCCCTAAAATTTTCCAAATCATAGATTTAAAAATGATTTAGATATTTAGATGATTTTAGTGTGGGTATTTATACAAGTATGTAAATCTCTATTTATGCATAACATGTTACCCCTAAATGGGCAAGTTAATGAATTATATACATGTTAATTGTATAATAATAACCCTTTGTTCCTCATAAAAATTCATAACTGAATTGCTATCATTCTAAAAAAATCCATCCCAAAATATATTGTCAAAACTAGTAATAAATTATTTGAACAAGGTGATAACAGATTTGAAATATTTAATAAAATTTAAATACCAGTAGTATTAATAAAAGATAATATTAATACTATTTTGACACTGTTATTTGATTTTAATATTAATTATAGATACTTTGATTATTGATTTATTAAAACATAAAGTTAATGAAGTCCCAGTAGATTATAAATATTTTAAAGAGCATGAATTAGCATAGAATTTCATAAAAAATTTGATGAGTGATAGAAGTAACTTGAATAATCTGAATTTTGTAGCTTTTACTATATCTTTGGATATGGAATCACAGATTCATTTTATTAATAAAAATAGAGATAGTACTGATGATTTACTCAGACTCGTTAAAGTAAGTGGGCCAAGTGGGAAGAATATTAAGATAGGTAGATAGATATTGGTAAAAGTATTCCTCTTGTCCTTATATAGGAAATCTTTAATATTACAAATAAACTCTTTCTGTAAAATCTTGAACTTATCATTACAATTTATAGAATTAAAGTCAACGCATCTAATAATGAAAGTAGAAACTGACTTTAAAATCTTGTCTATTGGATAACATAGAGTTAGATTCTTTTATCGATGAATTATGAACAAACTGAACTGAAGTATTTTATAGACTTGTCAAGAACGTTTTTTGGTATATTCCTAGCAAACGACGCGTTCAACGATCGGGATGAGTTATACGTAATTCGATTCGTCTAATTCAGTATATTATTTCATTAGTATATGCATTTCATTATCTGCGGAAATTCGGTATTTTTACAAAGTAACTAAGTATTTTAAATATATTCTGACAGGTTCACAGGTGGAAACAAGTGACTGTCGTTACCTGTGTTCAAAATGCCAGCTAGTCAAATGCTAATTTGTTAACAATAACATTTATTGAATGAAATTTCTGCTATTTCTGCAAATATCTCATTGAATAAATCACCATCTTTCTATTATATATACATTTACTAAATACATAATGGCTCAGGTATCCAATGAAGTTACTCTTATTGAAAATATAAAATATTGATAGTATTATATGTTAGAAAAAAGTGGTTTCTTCAATTTAATTCATGTAAGCATCAGTAATGAGATCTTGAAAATTGACGCTGTGATTAATTTTCAAATGGCCTCTGTGCCATTATTTCTACAACAAAATGTTGATTCATCAGTCTCTATCTACTCTACCCTTCCACAATTGCTGCGCAGTATTTTTATTTAATGTTAGTTATATAATATCACGACATTGCTCATAATTATATGTTAGCATATATGGTAATTTTAAAACAATATCTGTAACTGAGTTTGTTTTTAGAAAACCACGTTCTTTGCTTTTCAAATATCTTTATATAATGCAATGGCTTTTAAAAAATAAGGGTATAAACATCTCACCGTAAACCGTAAATAGTTTACATTTTAAAGATCCAGAAACAGGCGCTCATACGAATAAAACAGAAACTACGTGGAAGCATAGTAAACACTTTTTGCCTGAATATTGTCGGTTAGTATTTGCAGTTCCACACGTTTTTTAATATGTTTTTCTAACATATAATACAAAATAATAAATATTATATTTTCTATTTTCAGCAAAAAAGATAATTTCATTGGGTACTTAAGCCATTACGTGTTTTATAAACCTTCCAAGCAAGGAAAGGATGATTTATTTAATCAGTTCTTAAAAGAAATTTCAGAAATTTCATTTGATGATGATCGATTCTGTAAAAAATCAAAATATACCAGACTTAGATGATAATGAAATTTAATAATAAAAACAAGTTAAACCAACGTACTGCGTACAATAGTAATTTACTATATATTGTAAACACTGTCAGCGACGGGGAGACATTTTTTACTGTTGCTGCATGTACTGTCTACATACCTGGTTTTAATACTGTCCACCTGACCGACTCGTGGAAGTTCTATGCCTAAAAAAATGATTTTTATGCATCATACAAATTCTTCTACAAATTCCCATTTGACAATGTAGAATAGATCCAATTAGATAAATTATTTATAATTTTTAAAATGATCATAGCAACGATGGTCACTAGTTTCTATCTGTGAACCTGTCAAAAAATCTACTTGACCTTATTTTTTTACTGTAACTTTTTATAATAACTGTTAAAATACTGTTTATATTATTTATTATAATGAATCTTGTTACAAAACAAACACACTTATTTTCCATTGTGAAAAGAAAACTTAAAAACTAAAAGAACATTCCTCTACATGTGCTTCTTTCACACACACACACACACACACACACACACACACACACACACACACACACACACACACACACACACACACACACACACACACACACACACACACACACACACACACACACACACACACACCACACACTACCCCTCTTATCTGAAACGGTAAACTCCTAAACACTAAAGAAACTAACGAATTTTAAGTCATATTTCTAACACGCCTTCTTGACTTAAAATTTATCAAAACAACAACAAAAATTTTGCCTTTCCTAACGATTTAGTCAGTACATCTGCAATTTGATCGTCCGTAGTCACACTTATTAGTCCCTTTTTTCATAATCATAAACAAAATGATAACTTATATCTATATGCTTGGAATTTTTTGAAAATTTTCCATTTTTTGATAAGGCTATCGCTCCAATATTGTCTTCATATATTTTTACTGGATTGTCATTCTTCACGTCAAAAACAGATAAAATGCCCTTAATTGGAATGATTTCTTCTACACAATCAGCAAGAGCGTAGTATTCAGCATGCGTTGAGGCTCTGGAGACAATTTTTTGTTTTTGCGATTTCCATAGTACTACATTTCCAAAAACTCGTATGATTATCCCTGTAGTCGATTTTCTGTCCGTAGTGTCTGCAGCCCAATCAGCGTCAACAAATGCATCCATTATTTCCTGAGTAGTTGAGTTATAAACAAGATTTATGGAACGAGTGTGATACAAGTATTTTAGAACACGTGTGCTGTCATAGCTATTTTGGAATCGACTTAGGTAATTGACCGCAAATGAAATGTCTGGGCGAGTACCATTTGCAATATACAATAATGCTCCAATTAAATTCCTATATTTCAGTTCTTCATCCACTATATCAGCAGGTTCAATTTTTCGATTCATTTCCATAGGTGTATCGAACCTTTTACTATTTATTATTCCGTACTTATGACTAAGATTTTCAATATATTTTTCTTGATTCAAGTATATTTCCTCTTTACTTTGGTTACGTTGTACTTCAATTCCCAAGTATTGCTTTATTTGTCCCAAGTCTTTCATGCGAAATCGTTTATTAAGCATGATCTTAACTTCATCTATAGCCATTTCATTTATACCACTGATTAATATATCATCCACATATAAAATAATATATATTTTTGTGTCGTTTATCTCTCCAGTATACAGACAGTAATCATAATCAGATCTTTTAAAATGCAAGCTTATCATGTAATTATGAAAACAATCATACCAGTCACGTGGACTTTCTCTCAATCCATAAAGCGCCTTCTTAAGTAAACAAACCTTATCTGACTGTATATTACTACCATCAGGAGGGTAGATGTAAACTTCAGACTTGATATTTCCGTTTAAAAAAGCTGTTTGAACATCCATTTGTTCTATTTTTAAATTTTTAACACATGCAATTGACAGCAACACCTTTAGCGTGCTCATTCTTGCAACCGGTGAATAAACTTCTTCATCGCTTTGGTACAACTGTTGGAAATGCGACTTTGGCGACAATGCGCGCTTTGCATACTCCATCTGTCTTAATTCTATATATCCACTTTACTTCAATTATTTTCTTATTTATTGGAACGTTGACCAAATCCCATGTGTCGTTTTCTTTTAAACCATCAAGTTCTTGTTTCATAGCCGCTTTCCATTTTCTTGACTCTTCGCAGTTCAATGGTTCTTGGTAGTTTTCAGGTATCAAAGCATTGCAATAGTTTATATATACGACATGATCATCAAATTTCACAACATTTCACACATTATGTTACGCTTGGGGCGTGTATCTTATTTAACTTCCTCAGTTTTGCTGCATTGATCATCGTCAGTTTTATTTTCTTTTATTTTCAAAACTCTTTCTTCTTCTTCTTCTTCTTCTTCTTCTTTTGGCGTTTCCCCTTCGTATTTTTCTTCGTTATCAGTATTTCTATAAATGGTATATCTTGCACGTGACGACTTACAACTATTTTGTCATTAACCAATATCTGTATACCCTATTAATATTAATTCCTTTTTCGGCCTTTGGATTTAGCTTTGAATATCTGCATGCCTCGGGAATTCGTACAAAAGCAGTGCTTCCATATAAGTGTAAGTTTGAAACATCAGCCCTTTTATTAAAAAATATTTCATATGGTGTTTTTCTTATTCTTGTGTTTGCTAATAGGCGATTTCCAATGTAGGCAGCCGTGTAAATACATTCTGGCCAATAAAACTTGTCGACATTTGCCTCTGACAGCAAGCAGCCTGCACGATCCATTATCGTTCTGTTGTGCCTTTCGGTGACTCCGTTCAATTCGTGTGTGTATGCTGGTCCTGGTTTCAAATAAATACCTTCTCGTTTCGCTAATTCATCAAAGTTTTTGTTAAGATATGATTCTCTTCCATTGTCACATCGAATTTCTTTAATACTTTTTCCAGTTTGATTTTTTACTAATTTCCTAATATACCTAATGAAGCAATAAAAAACATCACTTTTTTGTTTTATGCAATACACAACAGCAATTTTACTGAAATCATCTATAAAAGACACAAAGTATTTCTCACCATTATGACCTGTCTGAGTTATTGGACCATGGACATCTGTATGGACTATTTGTAACAAATCATTTGCTCTTGTACGTTTGTTTTTAAATTTCAAATTTGTCATTTTATTCTCCGGACAAACTTCGCATTTTATAAATTCGTTTTCGAGTTTCACCGGTGTTCCATTTAGCAGCTGAGCTTCACACAAATATTTTAAATCTCTAAAATTTGTGTGACAAAGTATATATCTATGCCATTTTTCTATATTTGAAATTCCCATTGAACTAGTGTACGTACTTGTTTTCTTATTCTCAAGTCTGGCAACTTCTCCATTTAATTCAAAGAGTTTATTTCTTTTAACAGCAATAGCAATGAGTTTTTCTTTCGAATTACAAAGTTTATTGTAATTCATTGTCTTTCTCAAACATTATTTTTAATTGTTTTGATTTACAAATACAAGAGACACTTAGTAAGTTTTGTTTCATTTCTGGTACATAGTATATACATTTTTAATCTTTATTTCCTCCGACTTATCATTAATGTTAATCATTACATTACCAATTTTTCCAGATATTAGTTTAAAACCATCACCAACTTTAATATCAACCGGGTTTTGTAGATTTTTGGATTCATAAAAGTACTCATCTGTGTTTATTATGTGATCTGAGCAACCACTATCTAGTAGCCATTTAATATTTCTACTTCTTCTATTTTGCTACTTTTCATTACTTCAACCTTGAATGAATTGTAATTTCTACTGTCATCTAGACTCGAATTTCCAGCCACTTTTCTATCGTGTCTATTTTGTATATGTTTGAAAAGGTTGCCTTTTGTAATAATTATTAAAGTTTTCTGGGCAGTAACGTTGGATGTGCCCTGACTTATTACACTGACTTAACATACCGCTTCAGTAGTCGTTGCACTGCTATGCTGATTATCCTTTGAATTGAGATACTTGTTCTGATTGCGTTGTACGTGTCGAAACCTATGACCTCTAGGATTTTTAGTTAAATTTGAACTAAACGTGCGAGTGTAATTTCTGCTGTACTCAAAGTAGTAACTTTTACCGTTTCTCTTTTGATACTCTAACAGTAATTTAGATTTTACATACTCAACTGTTTTCTCCTTCGTTGGCAGTGCATCAATAATATCAACAATACGTGAGAAGTTAACGTTAATAACAGATAATTCAATTTATCCTCTTCATTCACAGTCTCACCAGTATTTTTGAGCCTATTTATATGCGTTTCAAATTCGTTAAAGAAGTCACTTGGATTTTCACCTTCTTTCATTTTTAATTCTAACAATCTTCTTTTACACAATAGCTTTACTGCACTGTTTTTAACTAGATAAATTTCGTCAAGCTTTGCAATCATATTTTTCGCAGTCGTTTCTGATATTATTAATTCTAACTGAGTGTTTGAAATACTGTTTACGATGTAACTTTTTGCTTTAATTTCCTTTTTTATTCCAATCTTCGACTCTTATTTCAGCCGGTCTTTCATCATGTAGAATAACCTCGTTACAGTCTTTCATTTCTAAAAATAAATTTAGCCTGAATTTCCAGTTCCATAAAATATTTGTAACATGAAATCGTCCTTTTTTTCACTTGCCATGCTTCTATCTTAGGTTATCTTCCTTTCACAACTAAATTTCTTTTCTTTACTGTTAACGAACAAACCACGGACCTCTGCTACCATGTTAAAATACTGTTTATATTATTTATTATAATGAATCTTGTTACAAAACAAACACACTTATTTTCCATTGTGAAAAGAAAACTTAAAAACTAAAAGAACATTCCTCGACGTGTGCTTCTCTCACAAACACACACACACACTCCTAAACACTAAAGAAACTAACGAATTTTAAGTCATATTTCTAACAATAACAGTAACAGTTTATAAAAAAATAACGAATTTCCACAGATGCATAGAAATGCATATCAATAATGTACTGAATTAGGCGAATCGAATAATGTATAACTCACCCCGATCCGTGAACGGGCCTAGCGTTTGCTAGGAATGTTCCATAACTTTTCAACAAAGTCTAAAATTTTTCCCAAGGGTTTTTGAATACCTATACACTGTATAGATATCCTGTTTCCTTCAACCGAACGACACGTGTCCCTAAAAAATATATTTATAAAGTAAGTCGGTCAAGTAGGAAGAATATTCAGATATTTAAGAATATGAATGTATTGGTAAAAATATCCATTCCTCTTACCTTTATGTCCTGTGTATTGGATAATATAGATTTACATACTTTTACCGCTGAATTCGAAATTCTGAACTAAACATAGGTACAGGACTCGTCAAAACCGTTTTTCATTCTTTTTATAGTTTTATCTGTTTTCCAAAAAACAACCAATTAAATTAAGTTGCAAGAATGCAAAAGCGATAAAACTTACAGAGGCTTTAAATGTTTACTTAAGACTTTGCCTTTTGTAAAAACCGGCGATATTGACTGTGTGTGTGTGTGTGTAAATCGTCGTACGTTCGTGCCCGGTGCAGTAAAACACGTGCATCGATCTAAGTTACGTACGTTCCTCACGTGCCACTTTCTCAATCTATACTTTTAAATAAAAATTTTCGATGAGGTGCATTTGTAGCTATTACGTGTAGCATCATGAGCAAACTCTTAGAAAATCACTCCTACTCCTCATTTGGACAGAATTTTTACTTTCATGATTATAGCGAAAAGTCGTTTTCCTGCTCGGGGAACACATATGTACAGGGTGTTCGGCCACCCCTGGGAAAAATTTTAATGGGGGATTCTAGATGCCAAAATACGAAAATACAGACGAAAATCAAGAATACCAATTTGTTGATAGAGGCTACGTTAAAAAGTTATTAACAATTAAACTAAAAAATTTCAAATCGTTCTGGAAAAATTGTTATCGGTTGCGGGGGTCAATTACAATCATTTTTGGTGAATACACATACCTCCGAAATCTTACCCACTTTCGAGATAAAAATTCGAGAATGTGTGAAATTTGTTCGATGGAAAAGAAAAATTTCAAATCGTTTTGGAAAAATTATCTTCGGTTGCGGGGGTTACTTACAACCATTTTGGGTGAATCGTCATATCCCCCTAATCATGCGCATTTTCGAGAAAGAAATTCAGTACGGGCGGAACTTTAAACGTTAACAACTTTTTAATAAAGCCTCCATTAACAAATTGGTATTCTTGATTTTCGTCTTACTTTGGTCTCTAGAATCCCCTGGGAGAAATTGTAATGGGAGATTCTAGAGGTTAAAGTAGGATGAAAATCAAGAATACCAATTTGTTGATGGAGTAATACGATACTAAACAAAGTTATTGACGTTTAAAGTTCCGCTCTTACTTTCGAATTTTTTTCTCGAAAATGCGCAGGATTTCGTATGTGGTATGTCTATTCACCGAAAATAATTGTAATTGACCCCCGAAACCGAAAGTAATTTTTTCAGAACGATTTGAAATTTTCTTTTTCTTTCGTCGAAAAATTTAGGCACTGCCTGTCGATTTTTCTTAAAAATTCCTTTCTGATTTTTATTCAGTTTGTAAAATAGTTGTTTAATAATACTCTTTGTGTAGGTACCCATGAGCTCTACTCGCGAAAAAAAAACGTTTCATTGGAATATATTCACTATTCACTATATCAGTAGGAGTTGCGGGGGCTGTTTGAAAATTTGACCAGTTATATGGGATTTTTCTCACTTTACGGGGTCAAGGAACAACTTTTCCAACATCTCTACATATTCTCCATTAAAATATGCGTTGTGTTGCTGTTTGAAACATTAAAATCGTTCGATCCGGCTGTCGACCAAAAAAAAAAAATGCTTGTTACTGACCCCTGCAACGAAAACTAATTCTTCCAAGACGATTCGAAATTCTTTTTTACTTGAATTTTTTTTGTCGAAACTGAGTAGGATTTCGGGGGTACGATTCTAACTGACCTCCGCGACCAACAATAATTTTTTCAGAACGATTTGAAATTTTTTTATTTAATGTTATTAATAACTACTTTTTAACGAAACCTCAGTCGAAAAATTGATATTCTTAATTTTCGTCTTATTTTGGCTTCTAGAATCTCCCATTAAAATTTTTCCCAGGTGTGGCCAAACACCCTGTATATATTAAATCAATATTAATGAAATTACACCTTGACCGAATTCATTTCAATCCCCACACTAATACATATATTGTGTGTATGTACCATAAATGGTCGAGAATGGAGTCACCTTTCCTATACTGGTATTATTAGATGGTCGCAGGTCCTGCATAAATTTCAATTTACATAATTTTTGTTTTGAGTAAACTCATTTTACTTTTTTGTATATTATTACCTAATGCAACTCATATTTTCCAGCCATGCGATGTAGGAATATTTAGACGATTAAAAGTTGCATGGCGAAGGGTAGTGCAGGAACATAGACAAAGTACGTAGGTAGACTAAACCCATTACGAAGGTGAATTTCGCACCAATATATCATACCATATATAAATTCCATGAAGAAGGAAATGCTTTTAAAGCTTGTGGTGGCCTATGACCGTTTAACTCAAATACAATTTACTAGACAAAACGTATTTCAGAAAGAAGAAAATAAATTAGAATTCATGTCGCCAGATGAAACTGACATCAATGACAGCAATATAGGTAGTTTTACATAGCATTCAAGAGCATATTCCAGATGATCTGAGAGGGGAACAATTTTCTTTTCTATATAGAAAATATTAAAATACAATCGGGACACAACTAAGACACAACACAAGACACAACTCGCAGAGAGAAAGCACTGCTGATGTTCAACGCAGTGCAGTTCATAGTAACAGTAAAACCAATACCAGTGTAGAAGACTAATTTAACAACGTTTCGCTAGAAGAAACTAATATATGATATACTGATCATTAATTAACTTTAATATTTCATGACAATGATGCTTTTACTTTTTTCTAATGGGAATTGTTTTGTTTCCGATGGTACTGAAATCAAACTACATTAATTCTACAACGTTACTTTACTTATTTTCTCGTAAAGACAAAGATTCTTCAGAATCTATTCTGGATAAACATTATCAACATTATCAAAAGATTGAAAAAACAACAAAGAAAAGAAAAGAAAAGAAAAGAAATATAGAAAGAGTGTGTGCAATCAAAGTTACATCAAAGACATGAAAATAGGCTCAGCTTGAAAAAATAGAAGCAATTGATAACCAGGAAAAAGAAAAACAAAGAATGAAAGAAGAACGATTAGAAAAGAAAAAAACAAGCCGAGAAATTAAAAGAAGAAAAGCTATTGAAAAAAGAAAGAAAAACAGAAAAATGAAAAGGAAAAGGAGAAAGAAAAGCAAGACGAAGAGAAGGAGAAATGTAAAACTCAAACTAAAAATAAAAATAAAGTTAAGAACGTGAAAAGAAAATAATAAATAATATTATTGTGTTGTTTTTACAGGGTGAATGTAGTAACTGAACCAGGTGGTTATGACTATGCAACATTTTTATTAGCATCTTTTTCAAACTCCACTTGGAACAACACTGTACGTATGTATGTATGGGATTATCAGGAACCGTGTTTGTTCGTTAATCGGCACACTCGTATTTATTTCGTTAAACACAGTCACACCTACTACGTACTTTTCTTCAATCTTTCTCTCTTCCGTGCTGTCTTTTCTCGCTTTCTGGGTTATTCACCCATCAGCTGTTCGGCCGTACGCTCGCCGCGTGTTGACGGCTTTTTCGGCGGTAACCGTCTTCGCTCGTGCAAGCTCGTGGACAGCGAACGATTCGCTGTACGGCCAAAAATTCGTGCGCGATTTAATAATTTTCAACTGCACGGTTCCCTACATACAGGGTGTTCGGCCATCCATGGGAAAAATTTTAATGGGGGATTCTAGAGGTAAAAATAAGACGAAAATCAAGAATACCAATTAGTTGATGGAGGCACTGTTAAAAAGTTATTAATGTTTAAAGTTCCGCTCGTACTGAATTTTTTTCTCGAAAATGCGCAAGATTTCGGGGGTATGTCTATACATAAAAAATGATTGTCACCGACCCTCGCAACTGAAAATAATTTTTCACAGAACGATTTGAAATCTTTTTTTTTCATCGAAAAATATAGGCACCCGATTAGATTTTCGGTAAGGAATTTTTTCCTCGAAAGTGCGTAGGATTTCGGGGGTATGTGTAATGACCAAAAATGATTGTAATTGACCCCTGCAACCGAAAATAATTTTTTTAGAAAAATTTTTGAAAAATTTGTTTTTCGCCGAAAAATATCAACACATACTCGAATTTTTTTCTCGAAACTGAGTAGGATTTCGAATATATGTCTATTCACTGAAAATGCTTGTAATTGACCTCCGCAGCCGAAAATAATTTTTCCGGAACGATTTGAAATTTTTGAATTTAATTGTTAATAACTTTTTAACGAAGCCTCCATCAACAAATTGGTATTCTTGATTTTCGTCTTAGTTTGGCCTCTAGAATCTCCTATTAAAATGTTTCTCAGGGCTGGCCGAACACCCTGTATACTACTATGTTGGTTTGTTCCGGTTTGAATCACGCAGTAATGTGGGCCCACAAAGAAGCAGTCAATTAAACCTGATTTCGATCAATATTTTAGAGGATAACACCGGTTAGGTCTGGGTCAGGTCTGGGTTATGCCCGCATCTGGCTCATGATTATGCCTTCTTCGCATACTTGTTGGCCAGATCCTGGGTTTTTTTCGGGTTTGAATCACGTAGTAATGTGGTACCACACAGTAACAGTCAATTAAACCTGGATTCGGCCAGTATTTTAGAGGATAACACCGGTTAGGTCTGGGTTAGGTCTGGGATATGCCCGCATCTGGCTCATGATTTTGCCTTCTTCGCATACTTGTTGGCCAGATCCTGGGTTTTTTTCGTGTTTGAATCACGTAGTAATGTGGTAACACACTGAAGCAGTCAATTAAACCTGGTTTCGATCAATATTTTAGAGGATAACACCGGTTAGGTCTGGGTTAGGTCTGGGTTATGCCCGCATCTGGCTCATGATTATGCCTTCTTCGCATACTTGTTGGCCAGATCCTGGGTTCCTTCTGGTTTGAATCACGTAGTAATGTGGTACCACACAGTAACAGTCAATTAAACCTGGATTCGGTCAGTATTTTAGAGGATAACACCGGTTAGGTCTGGGTTAGGTCTGGGATGTGCGCGCATCTGGCTTATACTTTCGCCTTTTTCGCATACTTGTTGGCCAGATCCTGGGTTTTTTTCGTGTTTGAATCACGTAGTAATGTGGTACCACACTGAAGCAGTCAATTAAACCTGGTTTCGATCAATATTTTAGAGGATAACACCGGTTAGGTCTGGGTTAGGTCTGGGTTATGCCCGCATCTGGCTCATGATTTTGCCTTCTTCGCATACTTGTTGGCCAGATCCTGGGTTTTTTTCGTGTTTGAATCACGTACTAATGTGGTAACACACTGAAGCAGTCAATTAAACCTGGTTTCGATCAATATTTTAGAGGATAACACCGGTTAGGTCTGGGTTAGGTCTGGGTTATGCCCGCATCTGGCTCATGATTATGCCTTCTTCGCATACTTGTTGGCCAGATCCTGGGTTTCTTCTGGTTTGAATCACGTAGTAATGTGGTAACACACTGAAGCAGTCAATCAAACCTGGTTTCGATCAATATTTTAGAGGATAACACCGGTTAGGTCTGGCTTAGGACTGGGTTATGCCCGCATCTGGCTCATGATTTTGCCTTTTTCGCAAACTTGTTGGCCAGATCTTGGGTTTTTTTCGTGTTTGAATCACGTAGTAATGTGGTAACACACTGAAGCAGTCAATTAAACCTGGTTTCGATCAATATTTTAGAGGATAACACCGGTTAGGTCTTGGTTAGGTCTGGGTTATACCAGCATCTGGCTCATGATTTTGCCTTCTTCGCATACGTGTTGGCCACGTGTTGACGATAAAACTGTAAGATAAAGGATGAATTAAGTTCCAAGTCCCTAAAATTTTCCAAATCATAGATTTAAAAATGATTTAGATATTTACATGATTTTAGTGTGGGTATTTATACAAGTATGTAAATCTCTATTTATGCATAACATGTTACCCCTAAATGGGCAAGTTAATGAATTATATACATGTTAATTGTATAATAATAACCCTT
This sequence comes from Colletes latitarsis, assembly GCF_051014445.1. Taxonomy (NCBI): domain Eukaryota; kingdom Metazoa; phylum Arthropoda; class Insecta; order Hymenoptera; family Colletidae; genus Colletes; species Colletes latitarsis. The sequence goes on from NW_027488367.1 coordinate 35,225,797, forward strand.
TGTTCCTCATAAAAATTCACAACTGAATTGCTATCATTCTAAAAAAATCCATCCCAAAATATATTATCAAAACTAGTAATAAATTATTTGAACAAGGTGATAACAGATTTGAAATATTTAATAAAATTTAAATACCAGATATTGATAGTATTAATAAAATATAATATTAATACTATTTTGACACTGTTATTTGATTTTAATATTAATTATAGATACTTTGATTATTGATTTATTAAAACATAAAGTTAATGAAGTCCCAGTAGATTATAAATATTTTAAAGAGCATGAATTAGCATAGAATTTCATAAAAAATTTGATGAGTGATAGAAGTAACTTGAATAATCTGAATTTTGTAGCTTTTACTATATCTTTGGATATGGAATCACAGATTCATTTTATTAATAAAAATAGAGATAGTACTGATGATTTACTCAGACTCGTTAAAGTAAGTGGGCCAAGTGGGAAGAATATTAAGATAGATGGATAGATATTGGTAAAAGTATACTTCTTGTCCTTATATAGGAAATCTTTAATATTACAAATAAACTCTTTCTGTAAAATCTTGAACTTATCATTATAATTTATAGAATTAAAGTCAACGCATCTAATAATGAAAGTGAACTGAAGTATTTTATAGACTTGTCAAGAACGTTTTTTGGTATATTCCTAGCAAACGACCCGTTCAACGATCGGGATGAGTTATACGTAATTCGATTCGTCTAATTCAGTATATTATTTCATTAGTATATGCATTTCATTATCTGCGGAAATTCGGTATTTTTACAAAGTAACTAAGTATTTTAAATATATTCTGATAGGTTCACAGGTGGAAACAAGTGACTGTCGTTACCTGTGTTCAAAATGCCAGCTAGTAAAATGCTAATTTGTTAACAATAACATTTGTTGAATGAAATTTCTGCTATTTCTGCAAATATCTCATTGAATAAATCACCATCTTTCTATTATATATACATTTACTAAATACATAATGGCTCAGGTATCCAATGAAGTTACTCTTATTGGAAATATAAAATATTGATAGTATTATATGTTAGAAAAAAGTGGTGTCTTCAATTTAATTCATGTAAGCATCAGTAATGAGATCTTGAAAATTGACGCTGTGATTAATTTTCAAATGGCCTCTGTGCCATTATTTCTACAACAAAATGTTGATTCATCAGTCTCTATCTACTCTACCCTTCCACAATTGCTGCGCAGTATTTTTATTTAATGTTAGTTATATAATATATCACGACATTGCTCATAATTATACGTTAGCATATATGGTAATTTTAAAACAATATCTGTAACTGAGTTTGTTTTTAGAAAACCACGTTCTTTGCTTTTCAAATATCTTTATATAATGCAATGGCTTTTAAAAACTAAGGGTATAAACATCTCACCGTAAACCGTAAATAGTTTACATTTTAAAGATCCAGAAACAGGCGCTCATACGAATAAAACAGAAACTACGTGGAAGCATAGTAAACACTTTTTGCCTGAATATTGTCGGTTAGTATTTGCAGTTCCACACGTTTTTTAATATGTTTTTCTAACATATAATACAAAATAATAAATATTATATTTTCTATTTTCAGCAAAAAAGATAATTTCATTGGGTACTTAAGCCATTACGTGTTTTATAAACCTTCCAAGCAAGGAAAGGATGATTTATTTAATCAGTTCTTAAAAGAAATTTCAGAAATTTCATTTGATGATGATTGATTCTGTAAAAAATCAAAATATACCAGACTTAGATGATAATGAAATTTAATAATAAAAACAAGTTAAGCCAACGTACTGCGTGCAATAGTAATTTACTATATATTGTAAACACTGTCAGCGGCGGGGAGACATTTTTTACTGTTGCTGCATGTACTGTCTACATACCTGGTTTTAATACTGTCCACCTGACCGACTCGTGGAAGTTCTATGCCTAAAAAAATGATTTTTATGCATCATACAAATTCTTCTACAAATTCCCATTTGACAATGTAGAATAGATCCAATTAGATAAATTATTTATAATTTTTAAAATGAACATAGCAACGATTTAATGTTAATCATTACATTACCAATCTTTCCAGATATTAGTTTAAAACCATCACCAACTTTAATATCAACCGGGTTTTGTAGATTTTTGGATTCATAAAAGTACTCATCTGTGTTTATTATGTGATCTGAGCAACCACTATCTAGTAGCCATTTAATATTTCTACTTCTTCTATTTTGCTACTTTTCATTACTTCAACCTTGAATGAATTGTAATTTCTACTGTCATCTAGACTCGAATTTCCAGCCACTTTTCTATCGTGTCTATTTTGTATATGTTTGAAAAGGTTGCCTTTTGTAATAATTATTAAAGTTTTCTGGGCAGTAACGTTGGATGTGCCCTGACTTATTACACTGACTTAACATACCGCTTCAGTAGTCGTTGCACTGCTATGCTGATTATCCTTTGAATTGAGATACTTGTTCTGATTGCGTTGTACGTGTCGAAACCTATGACCTCTAGGATTTTTAGTTAAATTTGAACTAAACGTGCGAGTGTAATTTCTGCTGTACTCAAAGTAGTAACTTTTACCGTTTCTCTTTTGATACTCTAACAGTAATTTAGATTTTACATACTCAACTGTTTTCTCCTTCGTTGGCAGTGCATCAATAATATCAACAATACGTGAGAAGTTAACGTTAATAACAGATAATTCAATTTATCCTCTTCATTCACAGTCTCACCAGTATTTTTGAGCCTATTTATATGCGTTTCAAATTCGTTAAAGAAGTCACTTGGATTTTCACCTTCTTTCATTTTTAATTCTAACAATCTTCTTTTACACAATAGCTTTACTGCACTGTTTTTAACTAGATAAATTTCGTCAAGCTTTGCAATCATATTTTTCGCAGTCGTTTCTGATATTATTAATTCTAACTGAGTGTTTGAAATACTGTTTACGATGTAACTTTTTGCTTTAATTTCCTTTTTTATTCCAATCTTCGACTCTTATTTCAGCCGGTCTTTCATCATGTAGAATAACCTCGTTACAGTCTTTCATTTCTAAAAATAAATTTAGCCTGAATTTCCAGTTCCATAAAATATTTGTAACATGAAATCGTCCTTTTTTTCACTTGCCATGCTTCTATCTTAGGTTATCTTCCTTTCACAACTAAATTTCTTTTCTTTACTGTTAACGAACAAACCACGGACCTCTGCTACCATGTTAAAATACTGTTTATATTATTTATTATAATGAATCTTGTTACAAAACAAACACACTTATTTTCCATTGTGAAAAGAAAACTTAAAAACTAAAAGAACATTCCTCGACGTGTGCTTCTCTCACAAACACACACACACACTCCTAAACACTAAAGAAACTAACGAATTTTAAGTCATATTTCTAACAATAACAGTAACAGTTTATAAAAAAATAACGAATTTCCACAGATGCATAGAAATGCATATCAATAATGTACTGAATTAGGCGAATCGAATAATGTATAACTCACCCCGATCCGTGAACGGGCCTAGCGTTTGCTAGGAATGTTCCATAACTTTTCAACAAAGTCTAAAATTTTTCCCAAGGGTTTTTGAATACCTATACACTGTATAGATATCCTGTTTCCTTCAACCGAACGACACGTGTCCCTAAAAAATATATTTATAAAGTAAGTCGGTCAAGTAGGAAGAATATTCAGATATTTAAGAATATGAATGTATTGGTAAAAATATCCATTCCTCTTACCTTTATGTCCTGTGTATTGGATAATATAGATTTACATACTTTTACCGCTGAATTCGAAATTCTGAACTAAACATAGGTACAGGACTCGTCAAAACCGTTTTTCATTCTTTTTATAGTTTTATCTGTTTTCCAAAAAACAACCAATTAAATTAAGTTGCAAGAATGCAAAAGCGATAAAACTTACAGAGGCTTTAAATGTTTACTTAAGACTTTGCCTTTTGTAAAAACCGGCGATATTGACTGTGTGTGTGTGTGTGTAAATCGTCGTACGTTCGTGCCCGGTGCAGTAAAACACGTGCATCGATCTAAGTTACGTACGTTCCTCACGTGCCACTTTCTCAATCTATACTTTTAAATAAAAATTTTCGATGAGGTGCATTTGTAGCTATTACGTGTAGCATCATGAGCAAACTCTTAGAAAATCACTCCTACTCCTCATTTGGACAGAATTTTTACTTTCATGATTATAGCGAAAAGTCGTTTTCCTGCTCGGGGAACACATATGTACAGGGTGTTCGGCCACCCCTGGGAAAAATTTTAATGGGGGATTCTAGATGCCAAAATACGAAAATACAGACGAAAATCAAGAATACCAATTTGTTGATAGAGGCTACGTTAAAAAGTTATTAACAATTAAACTAAAAAATTTCAAATCGTTCTGGAAAAATTGTTATCGGTTGCGGGGGTCAATTACAATCATTTTTGGTGAATACACATACCTCCGAAATCTTACCCACTTTCGAGATAAAAATTCGAGAATGTGTGAAATTTGTTCGATGGAAAAGAAAAATTTCAAATCGTTTTGGAAAAATTATCTTCGGTTGCGGGGGTTACTTACAACCATTTTGGGTGAATCGTCATATCCCCCTAATCATGCGCATTTTCGAGAAAGAAATTCAGTACGGGCGGAACTTTAAACGTTAACAACTTTTTAATAAAGCCTCCATTAACAAATTGGTATTCTTGATTTTCGTCTTACTTTGGTCTCTAGAATCCCCTGGGAGAAATTGTAATGGGAGATTCTAGAGGTTAAAGTAGAACGAAAATCAAGAATACCAATTTGTTGATGGAGTAATACGATACTAAACAAAGTTATTGACGTTTAAAGTTCCGCTCTTACTTTCGAATTTTTTTCTCGAAAATGCGCAGGATTTCGTATGTGGTATGTCTATTCACCGAAAATAATTGTAATTGACCCCCGAAACCGAAAGTAATTTTTTCAGAACGATTTGAAATTTTCTTTTTCTTTCGTCGAAAAATTTAGGCACTGCCTGTCGATTTTTCTTAAAAATTCCTTTCTGATTTTTATTCAGTTTGTAAAATAGTTGTTTAATAATACTCTTTGTGTAGGTACCCATGAGCTCTACTCGCGAAAAAAAAACGTTTCATTGGAATATATTCACTATTCACTATATCAGTAGGAGTTGCGGGGGCTGTTTGAAAATTTGACCAGTTATATGGGATTTTTCTCACTTTACGGGGTCAAGGAACAACTTTTCCAACATCTCTACATATTCTCCATTAAAATATGCGTTGTGTTGCTGTTTGAAACATTAAAATCGTTCGATCCGGCTGTCGACCAAAAAAAAAAAATGCTTGTTACTGACCCCTGCAACGAAAACTAATTCTTCCAAGACGATTCGAAATTCTTTTTTACTTGAATTTTTTTTGTCGAAACTGAGTAGGATTTCGGGGGTACGATTCTAACTGACCTCCGCGACCAACAATAATTTTTTCAGAACGATTTGAAATTTTTTTATTTAATGTTATTAATAACTACTTTTTAACGAAACCTCAGTCGAAAAATTGATATTCTTAATTTTCGTCTTATTTTGGCTTCTAGAATCTCCCATTAAAATTTTTCCCAGGTGTGGCCAAACACCCTGTATATATTAAATCAATATTAATGAAATTACACCTTGACCGAATTCATTTCAATCCCCACACTAATACATATATTGTGTGTATGTACCATAAATGGTCGAGAATGGAGTCACCTTTCCTATACTGGTATTATTAGATGGTCGCAGGTCCTGCATAAATTTCAATTTACATAATTTTTGTTTTGAGTAAACTCATTTTACTTTTTTGTATATTATTACCTAATGCAACTCATATTTTCCAGCCATGCGATGTAGGAATATTTAGACGATTAAAAGTTGCATGGCGAAGGGTAGTGCAGGAACATAGACAAAGTACGTAGGTAGACTAAACCCATTACGAAGGTGAATTTCGCACCAATATATCATACCATATATAAATTCCATGAAGAAGGAAATGCTTTTAAAGCTTGTGGTGGCCTATGACCGTTTAACTCAAATACAATTTACTAGACAAAACGTATTTCAGAAAGAAGAAAATAAATTAGAATTCATGTCGCCAGATGAAACTGACATCAATGACAGCAATATAGGTAGTTTTACATAGCATTCAAGAGCATATTCCAGATGATCTGAGAGGGGAACAATTTTCTTTTCTATATAGAAAATATTAAAATACAATCGGGACACAACTAAGACACAACACAAGACACAACTCGCAGAGAGAAAGCACTGCTGATGTTCAACGCAGTGCAGTTCATAGTAACAGTAAAACCAATACCAGTGTAGAAGACTAATTTAACAACGTTTCGCTAGAAGAAACTAATATATGATATACTGATCATTAATTAACTTTAATATTTCATGACAATGATGCTTTTACTTTTTTCTAATGGGAATTGTTTTGTTTCCGATGGTACTGAAATCAAACTACATTAATTCTACAACGTTACTTTACTTATTTTCTCGTAAAGACAAAGATTCTTCAGAATCTATTCTGGATAAACATTATCAACATTATCAAAAGATTGAAAAAACAACAAAGAAAAGAAAAGAAAAGAAAAGAAATATAGAAAGAGTGTGTGCAATCAAAGTTACATCAAAGACATGAAAATAGGCTCAGCTTGAAAAAATAGAAGCAATTGATAACCAGGAAAAAGAAAAACAAAGAATGAAAGAAGAACGATTAGAAAAGAAAAAAACAAGCCGAGAAATTAAAAGAAGAAAAGCTATTGAAAAAAGAAAGAAAAACAGAAAAATGAAAAGGAAAAGGAGAAAGAAAAGCAAGACGAAGAGAAGGAGAAATGTAAAACTCAAACTAAAAATAAAAATAAAGTTAAGAACGTGAAAAGAAAATAATAAATAATATTATTGTGTTGTTTTTACAGGGTGAATGTAGTAACTGAACCAGGTGGTTATGACTATGCAACATTTTTATTAGCATCTTTTTCAAACTCCACTTGGAACAACACTGTACGTATGTATGTATGGGATTATCAGGAACCGTGTTTGTTCGTTAATCGGCACACTCGTATTTATTTCGTTAAACACAGTCACACCTACTACGTACTTTTCTTCAATCTTTCTCTCTTCCGTGCTGTCTTTTCTCGCTTTCTGGGTTATTCACCCATCAGCTGTTCGGCCGTACGCTCGCCGCGTGTTGACGGCTTTTTCGGCGGTAACCGTCTTCGCTCGTGCAAGCTCGTGGACAGCGAACGATTCGCTGTACGGCCAAAAATTCGTGCGCGATTTAATAATTTTCAACTGCACGGTTCCCTACATACAGGGTGTTCGGCCATCCATGGGAAAAATTTTAATGGGGGATTCTAGAGGTAAAAATAAGACGAAAATCAAGAATACCAATTAGTTGATGGAGGCACTGTTAAAAAGTTATTAATGTTTAAAGTTCCGCTCGTACTGAATTTTTTTCTCGAAAATGCGCAAGATTTCGGGGGTATGTCTATACATAAAAAATGATTGTCACCGACCCTCGCAACTGAAAATAATTTTTCACAGAACGATTTGAAATCTTTTTTTTTCATCGAAAAATATAGGCACCCGATTAGATTTTCGGTAAGGAATTTTTTCCTCGAAAGTGCGTAGGATTTCGGGGGTATGTGTAATGACCAAAAATGATTGTAATTGACCCCTGCAACCGAAAATAATTTTTTTAGAAAAATTTTTGAAAAATTTGTTTTTCGCCGAAAAATATCAACACATACTCGAATTTTTTTCTCGAAACTGAGTAGGATTTCGAATATATGTCTATTCACTGAAAATGCTTGTAATTGACCTCCGCAGCCGAAAATAATTTTTCCGGAACGATTTGAAATTTTTGAATTTAATTGTTAATAACTTTTTAACGAAGCCTCCATCAACAAATTGGTATTCTTGATTTTCGTCTTAGTTTGGCCTCTAGAATCTCCTATTAAAATGTTTCTCAGGGCTGGCCGAACACCCTGTATACTACTATGTTGGTTTGTTCCGGTTTGAATCACGCAGTAATGTGGGCCCACAAAGAAGCAGTCAATTAAACCTGATTTCGATCAATATTTTAGAGGATAACACCGGTTAGGTCTGGGTCAGGTCTGGGTTATGCCCGCATCTGGCTCATGATTATGCCTTCTTCGCATACTTGTTGGCCAGATCCTGGGTTTTTTTCGGGTTTGAATCACGTAGTAATGTGGTACCACACAGTAACAGTCAATTAAACCTGGATTCGGCCAGTATTTTAGAGGATAACACCGGTTAGGTCTGGGTTAGGTCTGGGATATGCCCGCATCTGGCTCATGATTTTGCCTTCTTCGCATACTTGTTGGCCAGATCCTGGGTTTTTTTCGTGTTTGAATCACGTAGTAATGTGGTAACACACTGAAGCAGTCAATTAAACCTGGTTTCGATCAATATTTTAGAGGATAACACCGGTTAGGTCTGGGTTAGGTCTGGGTTATGCCCGCATCTGGCTCATGATTATGCCTTCTTCGCATACTTGTTGGCCAGATCCTGGGTTCCTTCTGGTTTGAATCACGTAGTAATGTGGTACCACACAGTAACAGTCAATTAAACCTGGATTCGGTCAGTATTTTAGAGGATAACACCGGTTAGGTCTGGGTTAGGTCTGGGATGTGCGCGCATCTGGCTTATACTTTCGCCTTTTTCGCATACTTGTTGGCCAGATCCTGGGTTTTTTTCGTGTTTGAATCACGTAGTAATGTGGTACCACACTGAAGCAGTCAATTAAACCTGGTTTCGATCAATATTTTAGAGGATAACACCGGTTAGGTCTGGGTTAGGTCTGGGTTATGCCCGCATCTGGCTCATGATTTTGCCTTCTTCGCATACTTGTTGGCCAGATCCTGGGTTTTTTTCGTGTTTGAATCACGTACTAATGTGGTAACACACTGAAGCAGTCAATTAAACCTGGTTTCGATCAATATTTTAGAGGATAACACCGGTTAGGTCTGGGTTAGGTCTGGGTTATGCCCGCATCTGGCTCATGATTATGCCTTCTTCGCATACTTGTTGGCCAGATCCTGGGTTTCTTCTGGTTTGAATCACGTAGTAATGTGGTAACACACTGAAGCAGTCAATCAAACCTGGTTTCGATCAATATTTTAGAGGATAACACCGGTTAGGTCTGGCTTAGGACTGGGTTATGCCCGCATCTGGCTCATGATTTTGCCTTTTTCGCAAACTTGTTGGCCAGATCTTGGGTTTTTTTCGTGTTTGAATCACGTAGTAATGTGGTAACACACTGAAGCAGTCAATTAAAACCTGTTTCGATCAATATTTTAGAGGATAACACCGGTTAGGTCTTGGTTAGGTCTGGGTTATACCAGCATCTGGCTCATGATTTTGCCTTCTTCGCCATACGTGTTGGCCACGTGTTGACGATAAAACTGTAAGATAAAAGGATGAATTAAGTTCCAAGTCCCTAAAATTTTCCAAATCATAGATTTAAAAATGATTTAGATATTTACATGATTTTAGTGTGGGTATTTATACAAGTATGTAAATCTCTATTTATGCATAACATGTTACCCCTAAATGGGCAAGTTAATGAATTATATACATGTTAATTGTATAATAATAACCCTTTGTTCCTCATAAAAATTCACAACTGAATTGCTATCATTCTAAAAAATCCATCCCAAAATATATTATCAAAACTAGTAATAAATTATTTGAACAAGGTGATAACAGATTTGAAATATTTAATAAAATTTAAATACCAGATATTGATAGTATTAATAAAATATAATATTAATACTATTTTGACACTGTTATTTGATTTTTAATATTTAATTATAGATACTTTGATTATTGATTTATTAAAACATAAAGTTAATGAAGTCCCAGTAGATTATAAATATTTTTAAAGAGCATGAATTAGCATAGAATTTCATAAAAAATTTGATGAGTGATAGAAGTAACTTGAATAATCTGAATTTGTAGCTTTTACTATATCTTTGGATATGGAATCACAGATCATTTTATTAATAAAAATAGGAGATAGTACTGATGATTTACTCAGACTCGTTAAAGTAAGTGGGCCAAGTGGGAAGAATATTAAGATAGATGATAGATATTGGTAAAAGTATACTTCTTGTCTTATATAGGAATCTTTAATATTACAAATAAACTCTTTCTGTAAAATCTTGAACTTATCATTATAATTTATAGAATTAAAGTCAACGCAATCTAATAATGAAAGTGAACTGAAGTATTTTATAGACTTGTCAAGAACGTTTTTTGGTATATTCCTAGCAAACGACCCGTTCAACGATCGGGATGAGTTATACGTAATTCGATTCGTCTAATTCAGTTATATTATTTCATTAGTATATGCATTTCATTATCTGCGGAAATTCGGTATTTTTACAAAGTAACTAAGTATTTTAAATATATTCTGATAGGTTCACAGGTGGAAACAAGTGACTGTCGTTACCTGTGTTCAAAATGCCAGCTAGTAAAATGCTTAATTTGTTAACAATAACATTTGTTGAATGAAATTTCTGCTATTTTCTGCAAAATCTCATTGAATAAATCACCATCTTTCTATTATATATACATTTTACTAAATACATAATGGCTCAGGTATCCATGAAGTTACTCTTATTGGAAATATAAAATATTGATAGTATTATATGTTAGAAAAAAGTGGTGTCTTCAATTTAATTCATGTAAGCATCAGTAATGAGATCTTGTTGACGCTGTGATTAATTTTCAAATGGCCTCTGTGCCATTATTTCTACAACAAAATGTTGATTCATCAGTCTCTATCTACTCTACCCTTCCACAATTGCTGCGCAGTATTTTTATTTAATGTTAGTTATATAATATATCACGACATTGCTCATAATTATACGTTAGCATATATGGTAATTTTAAAACAATATCTGTAACTGAGTTTGTTTTTAGAAAACCACGTTCTTTGCTTTTCAAATATCTTTATATAATGCAATGGCTTTTAAAAACTAAGGGTATAAACATCTCACCGTAAACCGTAAATAGTTTACATTTTAAAGATCCAGAAACAGGCGCTCATACGAATAAAACAGAAACTACGTGGAAGCATAGTAAACACTTTTTGCCTGAATATTGTCGGTTAGTATTTGCAGTTCCACACGTTTTTTAATATGTTTTTCTAACATATAATACAAAATAATAAATATTATATTTTCTATTTTCAGCAAAAAAGATAATTTCATTGGGTACTTAAGCCATTACGTGTTTTATAAACCTTCCAAGCAAGGAAAGGATGATTTATTTAATCAGTTCTTAAAAGAAATTTCAGAAATTTCATTTGATGATGATTGATTCTGTAAAAAATCAAAATATACCAGACTTAGATGATAATGAAATTTAATAATAAAAACAAGTTAAGCCACGTACTGCGTGCAATAGTAATTTACTATATATTGTAAACACTGTCAGCGGCGGGGAGACATTTTTTACTGTTGCTGCATGTACTGTCTACATACCTGGTTTTAATACTGTCCACCTGACCGACTCGTGGAAGTTCTATGCCTAAAAAAATGATTTTTATGCATCATACAAATTCTTCTACAAATTCCCATTTGACAATGTAGAATAGATCCAATTAGATAAATTATTTATAATTTTTAAAATGAACATAGCAACGATTTAATGTTAATCATTACATTACCAATCTTTCCAGATATTAGTTTAAAACCATCACCAACTTTAATATCAACCGGGTTTTGTAGATTTTTGGATTCATAAAAGTACTCATCTGTGTTTATTATGTGATCTGAGCAACCACTATCTAGTAGCCATTTAATATTTCTACTTCTTCTATTTTGCTACTTTTCATTACTTCAACCTTGAATGAATTGTAATTTCTACTGTCATCTAGACTCGAATTTCCAGCCACTTTTCTATCGTGTCTATTTTGTATATGTTTGAAAAGGTTGCCTTTTGTAATAATTATTAAAGTTTTCTGGGCAGTAACGTTGGATGTGCCCTGACTTATTACACTGACTTAACATACCGCTTCAGTAGTCGTTGCACTGCTATGCTGATTATCCTTTGAATTGAGATACTTGTTCTGATTGCGTTGTACGTGTCGAAACCTATGACCTCTAGGATTTTTAGTTAAATTTGAACTAAACGTGCGAGTGTAATTTCTGCTGTACTCAAAGTAGTAACTTTTACCGTTTCTCTTTTGATACTCTAACAGTAATTTAGATTTTACATACTCAACTGTTTTCTCCTTCGTTGGCAGTGCATCAATAATATCAACAATACGTGAGAAGTTAACGTTAATAACAGATAATTCAATTTATCCTCTTCATTCACAGTCTCACCAGTATTTTTGAGCCTATTTATATGCGTTTCAAATTCGTTAAAGAAGTCACTTGGATTTTCACCTTCTTTCATTTTTAATTCTAACAATCTTCTTTTACACAATAGCTTTACTGCACTGTTTTTAACTAGATAAATTTCGTCAAGCTTTGCAATCATATTTTTCGCAGTCGTTTCTGATATTATTAATTCTAACTGAGTGTTTGAAATACTGTTTACGATGTAACTTTTTGCTTTAATTTCCTTTTTTATTCCAATCTTCGACTCTTATTTCAGCCGGTCTTTCATCATGTAGAATAACCTCGTTACAGTCTTTCATTTCTAAAAATAAATTTAGCCTGAATTTCCAGTTCCATAAAATATTTGTAACATGAAATCGTCCTTTTTTTCACTTGCCATGCTTCTATCTTAGGTTATCTTCCTTTCACAACTAAATTTCTTTTCTTTACTGTTAACGAACAAACCACGGACCTCTGCTACCATGTTAAAATACTGTTTATATTATTTATTATAATGAATCTTGTTACAAAACAAACACACTTATTTTCCATTGTGAAAAGAAAACTTAAAAACTAAAAGAACATTCCTCGACGTGTGCTTCTCTCACAAACACACACACACACTCCTAAACACTAAAGAAACTAACGAATTTTAAGTCATATTTCTAACAATAACAGTAACAGTTTATAAAAAAATAACGAATTTCCACAGATGCATAGAAATGCATATCAATAATGTACTGAATTAGGCGAATCGAATAATGTATAACTCACCCCGATCCGTGAACGGGCCTAGCGTTTGCTAGGAATGTTCCATAACTTTTCAACAAAGTCTAAAATTTTTCCCAAGGGTTTTTGAATACCTATACACTGTATAGATATCCTGTTTCCTTCAACCGAACGACACGTGTCCCTAAAAAATATATTTATAAAGTAAGTCGGTCAAGTAGGAAGAATATTCAGATATTTAAGAATATGAATGTATTGGTAAAAATATCCATTCCTCTTACCTTTATGTCCTGTGTATTGGATAATATAGATTTACATACTTTTACCGCTGAATTCGAAATTCTGAACTAAACATAGGTACAGGACTCGTCAAAACCGTTTTTCATTCTTTTTATAGTTTTATCTGTTTTCCAAAAAACAACCAATTAAATTAAGTTGCAAGAATGCAAAAGCGATAAAACTTACAGAGGCTTTAAATGTTTACTTAAGACTTTGCCTTTTGTAAAAACCGGCGATATTGACTGTGTGTGTGTGTGTGTAAATCGTCGTACGTTCGTGCCCGGTGCAGTAAAACACGTGCATCGATCTAAGTTACGTACGTTCCTCACGTGCCACTTTCTCAATCTATACTTTTAAATAAAAATTTTCGATGAGGTGCATTTGTAGCTATTACGTGTAGCATCATGAGCAAACTCTTAGAAAATCACTCCTACTCCTCATTTGGACAGAATTTTTACTTTCATGATTATAGCGAAAAGTCGTTTTCCTGCTCGGGGAACACATATGTACAGGGTGTTCGGCCACCCCTGGGAAAAATTTTAATGGGGGATTCTAGATGCCAAAATACGAAAATACAGACGAAAATCAAGAATACCAATTTGTTGATAGAGGCTACGTTAAAAAGTTATTAACAATTAAACTAAAAAATTTCAAATCGTTCTGGAAAAATTGTTATCGGTTGCGGGGGTCAATTACAATCATTTTTGGTGAATACACATACCTCCGAAATCTTACCCACTTTCGAGATAAAAATTCGAGAATGTGTGAAATTTGTTCGATGGAAAAGAAAAATTTCAAATCGTTTTGGAAAAATTATCTTCGGTTGCGGGGGTTACTTACAACCATTTTGGGTGAATCGTCATATCCCCCTAATCATGCGCATTTTCGAGAAAGAAATTCAGTACGGGCGGAACTTTAAACGTTAACAACTTTTTAATAAAGCCTCCATTAACAAATTGGTATTCTTGATTTTCGTCTTACTTTGGTCTCTAGAATCCCCTGGGAGAAATTGTAATGGGAGATTCTAGAGGTTAAAGTAGAACGAAAATCAAGAATACCAATTTGTTGATGGAGTAATACGATACTAAACAAAGTTATTGACGTTTAAAGTTCCGCTCTTACTTTCGAATTTTTTTCTCGAAAATGCGCAGGATTTCGTATGTGGTATGTCTATTCACCGAAAATAATTGTAATTGACCCCCGAAACCGAAAGTAATTTTTTCAGAACGATTTGAAATTTTCTTTTTCTTTCGTCGAAAAATTTAGGCACTGCCTGTCGATTTTTCTTAAAAATTCCTTTCTGATTTTTATTCAGTTTGTAAAATAGTTGTTTAATAATACTCTTTGTGTAGGTACCCATGAGCTCTACTCGCGAAAAAAAAACGTTTCATTGGAATATATTCACTATTCACTATATCAGTAGGAGTTGCGGGGGCTGTTTGAAAATTTGACCAGTTATATGGGATTTTTCTCACTTTACGGGGTCAAGGAACAACTTTTCCAACATCTCTACATATTCTCCATTAAAATATGCGTTGTGTTGCTGTTTGAAACATTAAAATCGTTCGATCCGGCTGTCGACCAAAAAAAAAAAATGCTTGTTACTGACCCCTGCAACGAAAACTAATTCTTCCAAGACGATTCGAAATTCTTTTTTACTTGAATTTTTTTTTGTCGAAACTGAGTAGGATTTCGGGGGTACGATTCTAACTGACCTCCGCGACCAACAATAATTTTTTCAGAACGATTTGAAATTTTTTTATTTAATGTTATTAATAACTACTTTTTAACGAAACCTCAGTCGAAAAATTGATATTCTTAATTTTCGTCTTATTTTGGCTTCTAGAATCTCCCATTAAAATTTTTCCCAGGTGTGGCCAAACACCCTGTATATATTAAATCAATATTAATGAAATTACACCTTGACCGAATTCATTTCAATCCCCACACTAATACATATATTGTGTGTATGTACCATAAATGGTCGAGAATGGAGTCACCTTTCCTATACTGGTATTATTAGATGGTCGCAGGTCCTGCATAAATTTCAATTTACATAATTTTTGTTTTGAGTAAACTCATTTTACTTTTTTGTATATTATTACCTAATGCAACTCATATTTTCCAGCCATGCGATGTAGGAATATTTAGACGATTAAAAGTTGCATGGCGAAGGGTAGTGCAGGAACATAGACAAAGTACGTAGGTAGACTAAACCCATTACGAAGGTGAATTTCGCACCAATATATCATACCATATATAAATTCCATGAAGAAGGAAATGCTTTTAAAGCTTGTGGTGGCCTATGACCGTTTAACTCAAATACAATTTACTAGACAAAACGTATTTCAGAAAGAAGAAAATAAATTAGAATTCATGTCGCCAGATGAAACTGACATCAATGACAGCAATATAGGTAGTTTTACATAGCATTCAAGAGCATATTCCAGATGATCTGAGAGGGGAACAATTTTCTTTTCTATATAGAAAATATTAAAATACAATCGGGACACAACTAAGACACAACACAAGACACAACTCGCAGAGAGAAAGCACTGCTGATGTTCAACGCAGTGCAGTTCATAGTAACAGTAAAACCAATACCAGTGTAGAAGACTAATTTAACAACGTTTCGCTAGAAGAAACTAATATATGATATACTGATCATTAATTAACTTTAATATTTCATGACAATGATGCTTTTACTTTTTTCTAATGGGAATTGTTTTGTTTCCGATGGTACTGAAATCAAACTACATTAATTCTACAACGTTACTTTACTTATTTTCTCGTAAAGACAAAGATTCTTCAGAATCTATTCTGGATAAACATTATCAACATTATCAAAAGATTGAAAAAACAACAAAGAAAAGAAAAGAAAAGAAAAGAAATATAGAAAGAGTGTGTGCAATCAAAGTTACATCAAAGACATGAAAATAGGCTCAGCTTGAAAAAATAGAAGCAATTGATAACCAGGAAAAAGAAAAACAAAGAATGAAAGAAGAACGATTAGAAAAGAAAAAAACAAGCCGAGAAATTAAAAGAAGAAAAGCTATTGAAAAAAGAAAGAAAAACAGAAAAATGAAAAGGAAAAGGAGAAAGAAAAGCAAGACGAAGAGAAGGAGAAATGTAAAACTCAAACTAAAAATAAAAATAAAGTTAAGAACGTGAAAAGAAAATAATAAATAATATTATTGTGTTGTTTTTACAGGGTGAATGTAGTAACTGAACCAGGTGGTTATGACTATGCAACATTTTTATTAGCATCTTTTTCAAACTCCACTTGGAACAACACTGTACGTATGTATGTATGGGATTATCAGGAACCGTGTTTGTTCGTTAATCGGCACACTCGTATTTATTTCGTTAAACACAGTCACACCTACTACGTACTTTTCTTCAATCTTTCTCTCTTCCGTGCTGTCTTTTCTCGCTTTCTGGGTTATTCACCCATCAGCTGTTCGGCCGTACGCTCGCCGCGTGTTGACGGCTTTTTCGGCGGTAACCGTCTTCGCTCGTGCAAGCTCGTGGACAGCGAACGATTCGCTGTACGGCCAAAAATTCGTGCGCGATTTAATAATTTTCAACTGCACGGTTCCCTACATACAGGGTGTTCGGCCATCCATGGGAAAAATTTTAATGGGGGATTCTAGAGGTAAAAATAAGACGAAAATCAAGAATACCAATTAGTTGATGGAGGCACTGTTAAAAAGTTATTAATGTTTAAAGTTCCGCTCGTACTGAATTTTTTTCTCGAAAATGCGCAAGATTTCGGGGGTATGTCTATACATAAAAAATGATTGTCACCGACCCTCGCAACTGAAAATAATTTTTCACAGAACGATTTGAAATCTTTTTTTTTCATCGAAAAATATAGGCACCCGATTAGATTTTCGGTAAGGAATTTTTTCCTCGAAAGTGCGTAGGATTTCGGGGGTATGTGTAATGACCAAAAATGATTGTAATTGACCCCTGCAACCGAAAATAATTTTTTTAGAAAAATTTTTGAAAAATTTGTTTTTCGCCGAAAAATATCAACACATACTCGAATTTTTTTCTCGAAACTGAGTAGGATTTCGAATATATGTCTATTCACTGAAAATGCTTGTAATTGACCTCCGCAGCCGAAAATAATTTTTCCGGAACGATTTGAAATTTTTGAATTTAATTGTTAATAACTTTTTAACGAAGCCTCCATCAACAAATTGGTATTCTTGATTTTCGTCTTAGTTTGGCCTCTAGAATCTCCTATTAAAATGTTTCTCAGGGCTGGCCGAACACCCTGTATACTACTATGTTGGTTTGTTCCGGTTTGAATCACGCAGTAATGTGGGCCCACAAAGAAGCAGTCAATTAAACCTGATTTCGATCAATATTTTAGAGGATAACACCGGTTAGGTCTGGGTCAGGTCTGGGTTATGCCCGCATCTGGCTCATGATTATGCCTTCTTCGCATACTTGTTGGCCAGATCCTGGGTTTTTTTCGGGTTTGAATCACGTAGTAATGTGGTACCACACAGTAACAGTCAATTAAACCTGGATTCGGCCAGTATTTTAGAGGATAACACCGGTTAGGTCTGGGTTAGGTCTGGGATATGCCCGCATCTGGCTCATGATTTTGCCTTCTTCGCATACTTGTTGGCCAGATCCTGGGTTTTTTTCGTGTTTGAATCACGTAGTAATGTGGTAACACACTGAAGCAGTCAATTAAACCTGGTTTCGATCAATATTTTAGAGGATAACACCGGTTAGGTCTGGGTTAGGTCTGGGTTATGCCCGCATCTGGCTCATGATTATGCCTTCTTCGCATACTTGTTGGCCAGATCCTGGGTTCCTTCTGGTTTGAATCACGTAGTAATGTGGTACCACACAGTAACAGTCAATTAAACCTGGATTCGGTCAGTATTTTAGAGGATAACACCGGTTAGGTCTGGGTTAGGTCTGGGATGTGCGCGCATCTGGCTTATACTTTCGCCTTTTTCGCATACTTGTTGGCCAGATCCTGGGTTTTTTTCGTGTTTGAATCACGTAGTAATGTGGTACCACACTGAAGCAGTCAATTAAACCTGGTTTCGATCAATATTTTAGAGGATAACACCGGTTAGGTCTGGGTTAGGTCTGGGTTATGCCCGCATCTGGCTCATGATTTTGCCTTCTTCGCATACTTGTTGGCCAGATCCTGGGTTTTTTTCGTGTTTGAATCACGTACTAATGTGGTAACACACTGAAGCAGTCAATTAAACCAATATTTTAGAGGATAACACCGGTTAGGTCTGGGTTAGGTCTGGGTTATGCCCGCATCTGGCTCATGATTATGCCTTCTTCGCATACTTGTTGGCCAGATCCTGGGTTTCTTCTGGTTTGAATCACGTAGTAATGTGGTAACACACTGAAGCAGTCAATCAAACCTGGTTTCGATCAATATTTTAGAGGATAACACCGGTTAGGTCTGGCTTAGGACTGGGTTATGCCCGCATCTGCTCATGATTTTGCCTTTTTCGCAAACTTGTTGGCCAGATCTTGGTTTTTTTCGTGTTTGAATCACGTAGTAATGTGGTAACACACTGAAGCAGTCAATTAAACCTGGTTTCGATCAATATTTTAGAGGATAACACCGGTTAGGTCTTGGTTAGGTCTGGGTTATACCAGCATCTGGCTCATGATTTTGCCTTCTTCGCATACGTGTTGGCCACGTGTTGACGATAAAACTGTAAGATAAAGGATGAATTAAGTTCCAAGTCCCTAAAATTTTCCAAATCATAGATTTAAAAATGATTTAGATATTTACATGATTTTAGTGTGGGTATTATACAAGTATGTAAATCTCTATTTATGCATAACATGTTACCCCTAAATGGGCAAGTTAATGAATTATATACATGTTAATTGTATAATAATAACCCTTTGTTCCTCATAAAAATTCACAACTGAATTGCTATCATTCTAAAAAAATCCATCCCAAAATATATTATCAAAACTAGTAATAAAATTATTTGAACAAGGTGATAACAGATTTGAAATATTTAATAAAATTTAAATACCAGATATTGATAGTATTAATAAAATATAATATTAATACTATTTTGACACTGTTATTTGATTTTAATATTAATTATAGATACTTTGATTATTGATTTATTAAAACATAAAGTTAATGAAGTCCCAGTAGATTATAAATATTTTAAAGAGCATGAATTAGCATAGAATTTCATAAAAAATTTGATGAGTGATAGAAGTAACTTGAATAATCTGAATTTGTAGCTTTTACTATATCTTTGGATATGGAATCACAGATTCATTTTATTAATAAAAATAGAGATAGTACTGATGATTTACTCAGACTCGTTAAAGTAAGTGGGCAAGTGGGAAGAATATTAAGATAGATGGATAGATATTGGTAAAAGTATACTTCTTGTCCTTATATAGGAAATCTTTAATATTACAAATAAACTCTTTCTGTAAAATCTTGAACTTATCATTATAATTTATAGAAATTAAAGGTCAACGCATCTAATAATGAAAGTGAACTGAAGTATTTTATAGACTTGTCAAGAACGTTTTTTGGTATATTCCTAGCAAACGACCCGTTCAACGATCGGGATGAGTTATACGTAATTCGATTCGTCTAATTCAGTATATTATTTCATTAGTATATGCATTTCATTATCTGCGGAAATTCGGTATTTTTACAAAGTAACTAAGTATTTTAAATATATTCTGATAGGTTCACAGGTGGAAACAAGTGACTGTCGTTACCTGTGTTCAAAATGCCAGCTAGTAAAATGCTAATTTGTTAACAATAACATTTGTTGAATGAAATTTCTGCTATTTCTGCAAATATCTCATTGAATAAAATCACCATCTTTCTATTATATATACATTTACTAAATACATAATGGCTCAGGTATCCAATGAAGTTACTCTTATTGGAAATATAAAATATTGATAGTATTATATGTTAGAAAAAAGTGGTGTCTTCAATT